>NC_051209.1:21462347-21724987 GCF_015220075.1 Falco rusticolus | reverse complement strand
CTGCTGAGCAGTCTTAGTTTCACATTAATAGCAAACCAAATGCACATGCTACTATAAATGTCACCTAAATTACTAAAAAAACCCCAAAACCCCCAACAAACAAACCCTACACAAGGGTTCCAAACAGATTTTTAAAACAAATAGGGGTACTGCATAGCATAGTAGCAAAACAACTTTTTTATTGCAACCTACACAACAGAAGCCACTTCTAATTAAGTATTATTTAAGGTCCTTTTTTCTTGGCTAAAACAGTAATCAAAGCTTTTTGTCTGTTAATTAAAAAAAAAAGTAATAACTCTGCTGCTTAGTCTTTTTTCCCTCTAATTTTCTTACCTTTTTTGTTTTCTCTAAGGAACTACTTTTAGTTGATGAATTTTCTGACAAACAAGTGTTTCTTGTTCTTTTAAAATGTTTTTTTTCTTTTTTTCATAATGCTAAATCTTCTTCCTAGTATAAATTA
This sequence comes from Falco rusticolus, assembly GCF_015220075.1. Lineage (NCBI taxonomy): Eukaryota > Metazoa > Chordata > Aves > Falconiformes > Falconidae > Falco > Falco rusticolus. The sequence continues at coordinate 21,724,527 of NC_051209.1, read as the reverse complement.
AGTTGTTCCATTCTAATCTACACAGTCTCAACATTAAATTTACCCATGACTAGATTGCATCATTGTTTTACCTGACCCGTAAAGGAGGGAACAAGGTCTCCCATATTCCTTGTACAGACCATACAGTCACACAGTTGCACCTTCAGTGCTCAAGTAAGGAGTGGCTGAAACTCTAATGAGGATGAGTCCTATATACCTAAGAGCTTTCTTACAAAACATTAGAGAGTGTGACTTTTCCCTGGTAGTCTGTCACTCTTGTATTTAATATAATCACAGCATAGCACCAGAGTGCTGCACTCAGTAGTGTGCAATAGGTTCAAAGTACATAGCAAGTAATAAACATTCTGTACTTCTGTGGCAGACATATCCAAGGTTTCTAGACAACAGGATCTCCAATCATTCCCCAGGGTGGCCAGAAATACTGGGCAAATGTTCAAGCTCCTCAACATTTCAAACAGAGAACATACCTAGAAAATTTTATGTATGCTGATCTTAATAAAATGCAATTTAGTCTTTGGTAAAACATATTTTAAAATTTCATGAGATACTTTCCTAGAGTGAGCATTTGCCAATTAACTTGTGTTAGTAAATCAAAAAAGCCCCAATAATTATGTAGTGCCTATAGCATTACTACTAAAAATCACTAAACTTGGTTGTTTGTCATCATGATTCAATTTTTTTCATTATATTTTCCTATCAAATTCAGAAAATTAGCTCATAAATATAAGCATACACTATGCTCAACCATAGAAGTCTGAAAAATCTTAAATATCCTAGAAAATAAGATTGTTAAAATAATACTGGAAATGCATATTTTGATTTATTAAACTGTGTTTCATAAAAGTAAGCAGTGTTCCTGAAGATATTGACTACTTGGTTATGTTTTGAAACTGCAACTTTCTCCAGAATATGTTTATTAAAAATTTTGTTTCTACCTTTAAAGGAAAGTGGCAGCTCTCTATCATAAACTTCTGTGATAATCCGTGATAATAATAAACAATTTTTGTGATTCTGAAAGTTAAAAGGTAAACAAAAGGGAAAGACCTTTTTCCCCCCATGTATACCACAGTATGTGTAACCCAGGCTGTGTGCACTGGCAAAGTCTGCAGTACTAAGAAAACAGAAAATTATATTACAGTTCTATTTCCTGGCTTTAGACCCACATGACATATTTGCATTCAGCTTTCTAAATTTATCATAATGAAACCCTCATAAGGTAAGACTTTGCTACATACATGTTCTCTCTGAAATGGATTATTTGAAATGCAAATTATTCTTTTCAAATATACCTTTAAAACAAAAAATAACAAAAAACTTATGAAGACAGAAGTTAGAGGAAAATAGCAATTAAAAAAGGACATTAACCATTATCATAAGCTGTTTTAGCACAATCACTATACAGTTCATCCACAAGCCATCATGGATATAATATAGTTGAGAGACAGCAGTTGATGTAATGAGTAGTATTATAAGTGAGTCTTTAAAGTTTACTCTAAATAGCAGAAAAATATCTATTCCTATTCAATGCTAACTGCCAGTATCTGTCTCACAGGTATTTTGAGGCCATACTAACTAGACCAGTACTAATTAAGACAGATGAGCAACAGAATGCTTTTTACAGAATTTAAAGGGGGAGGAAGGGGAAATAGCACTTCTCAAAAAATAATCGTTTCTAAAATTGTTTATATTTTACAGGTGTCACATTACCGTTTAATGAATAAATGCAGTACTCTTTTTCAGTAATCATAATTACCAAGTAAGACATAACACAATACACTTCCAATAGAGTTTACATATTTCTTTTCCCCTTTATTTTATTTTCTAAGAACATGAGATCTAAATAGGCCCTTCTCATCAAACATGGATACAACAGTTAAAGAAATGAGTAAATACTACAGTGTTTGTGAAGATAGTAAAAATCACTAATGCTGTTAATTGATTTGATTTGTATGCCATTATTTTCTTAACAGTCAGGCAAAAATGCATTCTACCATGACAGAATGCTGTGACTTCAATTATATTTTCCCCCATGTTGCTTAGAATACTTTTCTGGGATTTCCTATAAGGAATATTCTACAGTTTTACATAGTAAGTATGGGGTTTTTTTCTTCAGTTCTACTTATATATTATGATCTAGCAGAAGTGTTTCAATTAATTTGTTCTTCAGAATAATTTATAAACAGCATAACTATTTTATTTAAGTATCCTTAAATCAAGTCAAACACAAAAAAATCTAGTAAAAACATATAAATGATACTTACAATAATACTATAATATTTTATAAATAGGTTTTAAACTTATTCTTGTTGGAAGAATATGTTTAAAGATAAACCTACTTCTTGACCGGCAGCATGTAGAACAACTCAGTTGTGATAAAAACCTAAGAGAAATGCTGTTCAGCTCTCATTAAAACTTTGCTAAGTATGAAATGGGCTGATTTTTTAAGTTAAGTGGCACAGAGTTTAGCTACAAATGTTTAAAAAAGCAAACTGGAAATAATCAGTATTATAAATGAAAATGTTATTTTATAATTTCCTCTGGAAAGGGGATTATCATCATGTTTCTGTCTCATATTTTAGCCATATGGGTTATATACTGTGTTATTTTGAGATAATTTTAATTTTTTTTTTTTAAAGAAAAATTTACATTCCTTTTGATACACAGAGTTAAGCAGCTACAGAACAGAGTCAATCTGTGGAAGAAACAACAATAAGGAATATAATGTACCCCAAAATCATAAGACCTGATCATCTTCAATATTGCAGAGAAAGCAGTCAAGACAATTAATAATGTTTTAATATATAGAACTCCAGCTTCTCTCCCTTGATCATCTGAGATATCGGTGGATTTCCCTGAAACACACTACAAACATACCTTAACTTCTGTATTGGCTATGCAAGTATCTTAAAATTTCAGGGAGGACTTAAGATGCATAGATTGCTATGATTCATTGGCACTAAAATTCATTGCCACTATACATTTAACTTGCTAGCAGTTCAAGTGATCAAAATTACAATACTGAAAATAAATGACTTCCTTACCTATGTATACAGTTTTTAGCTTCAAGATATGCCATACCAGAAGCAGCATCTAGTGAAAATTTCACTAACTGTTTGGGTTTTAGCTCATCCTTCTTTTTTCTTAAAAAGGACAGGAAATCTCCTCCTAGAGAAACAGACAGACAGACAGACAATGAGACAAGAGAGAGAAATGTCAGTAATCTGTTATTAGGGATGCAAGACCAAACAAAATGCAGCTATCAGCTATTCTCCTCAACCTATCAGTCTGAAGTTAATTTAAGAAAAAGGAAGGAATCACCAGATGTAGTTTCCATAAGCTCCCTTAAATATGAAGTGCTTAAAAGTGAAAACTGCACAAAGTATATCAGAAGTTAAGCAAAACCTGTGGTTTTGTTATATTAAAAATCTTCACTAGTATACATTAAATACACATTTATATGAAAAGTATTGACAAAAACAACTGATAAATTGTGATAAATGTAGTTCTAATTACAGAATGGTTGCTAGAAGGGTCTATTAAAATTGTGAATAAAGTAATTAGTTTCTACTTGTAGGTTTATATACATTAAAGTAATTGATTTGTAATTGATCATTTGTAGTAGTGTTTCTCAAACTCTACACTGAAGCTTTTGGAAAGGTTACAAATTTTACTTCTTGGACAATATTAACTGCCAATATTAACTGCTGACAATTAAAGGCAAACAATTATTACTGGGACTTCGGTCTTCTGCCTTGGAGGAACTAACTTGCTACCATCTTGTCTGAGGAGGGGAAGGTGTCAGCATAAAGGATTCCCAAAAGGGAATCTGCATTTGCAAAATAGTTTCAGAAAAAGTGATCTAGCACAAAGATAAACATGGGAGACATTATATAAACACTGCAATGCCAAAAAACCATAGTATAGCTTTCCATGTCACAATAATTACTTGTTAATTTATAGCCAGCCATTGTTCCAGACTTTGTTTCTTTTCATTTTGCACTGAACTGACTACAGCAATTCTCTCACAAGTAATACTCTATGACACAATCTGAGAGGTTATTGATCCAGTCTAGTAACTGACAAAAAGTAGATATAGCTAGGGAGAAGGAAGATGACCACTCCATTGAAATAGGTGTCATTTCTTCCACGTGTAAACAGAATTGTTCTGATTACAGCAGACGGTTAAAAATAATTTTTAAGCATTCCCTCATATACACACACACAAGCAATATTACATTTAGAGCTGACTAAAATTATTGTTTATATACTGAGCGCTCACTGCTCATACATAGGAATCATCTTCAGTACATAGGAATTGTCTTTTAATAAGTATGATTATACGTCTACACGAATGTGAAATTCTTCCAGTGCTGACAAATTATGGCATTGCTTGTATGGGAAGAGTAAAACAAGGCAGCTTACAAAAAAAGCCCTGTAAGGTCATCTTAAAAAACAACTAACCAGAATCAGCCAGTTTTCAATATTGAAACCCACATCACATAAATGCATTAATCATATGCTGGAGGATGCATGAATTTTGGTCCCATGAGACAGGAACACCTCAGGGTCCTGTCAGAACCAGGTTCCAGGCCATCAGAGCAATAACTGCCTTGCAAGCCTTGCCTTGCAAGGACTTTTAATTGAAAAATTGTATATAATTCCTTTCTAATATGCTTAAGCAAGCAGATTAAGATCCTAATTTTAATCAGGTGATTTCGACTTGCTAATTTATCTTCAGTGCTTGACATGCACTGCATGAATTTCCATATTTTTGAGAAAAAATAGCACAGTATACCTCAGTTGTATACAGTATATTTTATGTTTATCATCAAAATATAGATTAGTAATTCTAATGTCTCAAAAACACAATAGGGAAAAAAACTCACCAAGGGCATGTTTTTTTAGTAGTTCTGTTTACTGGTATTTGTTGATCAATAAAGGTCATGAAAATATCTTTTAGATACTCTGTTCAACCTTGACTTGAAAGCACTGTTAGTTATACATGGAATTAAAAAAAGTGATTTCCATTGTATACTGTACAAAATATATTATGTCATTTCAGGTTAAATCTGTTTATTCTCATCACTGTAACACAAACATAAGCTTAACTGACTGTCCTTTAACAAAATTGCTCTTACTAGCAAATTCTGACTTTTACAATCTATTGTGGCCCATGTTTCATCTATTCATCTTCACAAGAAACCGTCCACAGGAATATCTTCAAAACTAAAGTGGATTTCACTACAAGCCCTTCAGTATAGAACTCTAGTTAAATATCTTTATTTACTTCTTAAAACAAGTTTTACTATAAAAGCAGTAATTCACTATTTGCAGCATATAGTGTCAAAACATAATCTTAGATTTCATAGCTGTTAATAAAAATGAAATAAGCAAAATTTTAAGCAAAAATATTACATCAGCATCTCCCTGTCATGCTCATGATTTATAGCATAAATTTTATGTAATATTTTTTCGTCATATAACAGTTCACTTAATGTGGAAAGCAAAAAGAATCTACTTTTTTCCAAGACCAAAAAACTTTCTATGATGAATGAGAACACAATAAAAAACAGGAAACAGCAATGAAATATGCTAAATAAGTTTACAAAATATTATGGTAATCTCTAACTTAAGGCATTTATGATCAACTGTAAATATATACTTCAGTGTTCTCTTGAGCTGGTGCCTAAAATGGTACTTATCCACATGTTCTAGACAGTCTTGTAATTATTCTAATACCAATATTTATACTTAACATAATTAAAATATAGTTATAAAATTATGATGGGAAACATATATATTCATATATATATAAAAAATTAAAAAAGTAGAAGTTCCTTTTTTAAATAACAACCATATTAAGCAGAAATTTGTTTAAAGAGTCCACTTATTCTTTTTACAGACGGTAATCACTTGGATTCAGCATGCTTCTGGCAGTACCACTGAATGGTCACCTAACACAGATGAGTTCCATGATTCAATACTCATACCTGTTTTATAAGCTTTAATAATAATATTAAAATTATTTTTATATGCACTTCTAAGTATTTAGAAATTTGAGGATTCATACAGACTGTCTGAAGTCAAGAAATTAACATTTACTTTATTGCCTTGTACCTTAAAGCATTATGTATTATCAACAGAATACAGCCAAACACAGCTACTTAAAACTATGAATTCTAAACATTAAAAAGGCATCTGTAGCAATTCTAGAAAATACTTTTAAAAAATGTAAACATCTATTTGGCAAACTATAAAAATTTAAGACTTTAGAAATGCTAAAGTTGTCACTTTCCTCAACATAGTTAATTTTCACTTTTCAAGTAATTGAACATTTGTGTGTAATGCAGTACTTTCACCAGTATTTTTAAAATAACATAAGTAAGTAGTAACAGAAATTGTAAATAAACCCCAGTTTTTTCACGTACCTACAGATATAAATAATTGTATTACTGTTGCAAAACCGAGTTAAAACTTCTGTTAAGCAAACTAAATAAAAGCTGCTATAATAATGTAAAGTTTTGCAATACTAATATTAACATTGGTATTAATGAAGTATGAATGGAAATGCATGCTTGTAAAAGCAAAAGATGGAAGAAAAGATCAAGATCTGAAAGAATGTCATGCACTGGGAGCCATGGATATGATTTAGCAGCAATAAAACAGGTAAACACTGAGAAGATATTGCTTACACCAGGACCACAATGCAGATGACTTGTTAGCAGAAAACTTGTGATGAGACCACAACACAGATGACTCAGCCCAAGATCTGCATGCCAATAAAATTGGATAACAAGGTTACAACACATTATATGTGCTGTTACTCTTCCTGTTAACAGGAAGATGCACTGTCAACATAATATATTCAAAATGAGTTAAATATTGACAATGGTCTGCAACCTTGCCTAAGATTTAAGGTGGGTCAGATAAGCTAGTCTGAAGCCAATGATCCTACCGCAGCAACTACTGACTCCCAAAAGGCATAAAGGCCTGTCTAAAACCCAGCCTGTGATCACTAGTTAAGAGGAACCCAGAAATCATAGCAAGAACTCAACAGCCAGCATCTATTGTCCTCTGTGAATATGAGTGTATAGATACAACTTATTTAAGAAATTAATTAAAATGAAAATCACCTTCCCCTTTCATGAAGTCTTCTATTGAGTTTGGTTACATTAATTCCTGCAATTGGACTATATAATTTAAAAAAATATTAATAAAATCAATAACCTTAAAAGATACTCATGATAAGAAAGTAGCAATGATCCATGTGACACATACATGTAGAACAACTTTTTTTAGTCTAAAGAAAAGCAATGAACATTTATCTCCAAATGAAGACACATTAATATTTTTATTTAAAAGTTGGTTTTAGGCAAAGCAAAAAATAAGAATATGAAGGAATACCAATAAATAAAACTAAGGAAATAACACTACATATAAAGATCTTGTAGCTATCAAAATGCGTTGTCTACATTTTTATATTTGATCGGTTTCATTCAAATTTCCAAAAGACTGTCTATTTGTTTTGTCTGCTTGCCAGTGGATGAAATATACTTTTTTTGTATAGTCTTGATACAAAATATAGTTTTGTTAAAGCCTAAAATATTTAAAAATATAAAAATCAAATTCTACTCTCAAATATTACAATTAAAAAAGACTGTATAACAGGGCTTTGGTTTTGTTCCATCAGAAAGAGCAGCTCTGAGCTGAAAGAAATTTTTAATCATCATCTGTTCCCCAACAGAGGCATCTGACTGTTCTCCCTGTTCTCTTAATATCCTCACAGATGGAAATCATGCAGCAAATAAGAGGAAGGCAGAGCCACACATGAACGTATAAGAGTAAAGAAACAGGAGAGGAAGAAGAAATGGGGTCTGTTTGCATGTGGGAGTGTTACAAGAGGGTTTGGGAAGGAGAGGGTGAAGTGGGACATATATGCAGAGAAGAAAGTCATTGGAGGGTCTGACTCATAGGGTGATATGCACAACAGGAGAGAATGTGGCAAGGGCAGAAGCATTGAAAGTTGCAGAGGAGTAGAGAGAGAAAGAAAAATGGAAGCTGGAAGATTAGCTGAATGCAGGAGGAAAGGACAAAGTAAGAGAGATGAAAACTAGAGGAAGAGACAGGGGTCATATTTGTGTGAAGAGAAACTGTAGGGGTAGACAGAAGATGGCTTCAGCAACAGGCTGTGTATTGAGCCAAATAGCTTATTTGATTAAAAACTATATTACAGAGGAAAAAACAAAACTTGAATTAAAAACAGACAGTAACTATCATTGTTAAAAATCTGCACCTTATCTCTAATTTGAATTTGTCTAAAATTTGACTATTTGTTTGTGTTGCAATGATTTTTGACAGTGTGAAGTAAAAGATTCAGGATGTTACTGATAGTATAAAGATCTCAAATTTGCTGGCAAAACTCAGCTACTGATGATGTACAACACAACCAATGAGGCGGATCATGCACTACTATATTAAAGATTTAAGAGGTCTCAAAACAGAAATGATTGGAAAAAACCATGAATGATCTTTTATAAAGTTCTCACTGTCTCTATAAGCAATAGAAAATGGGAAAAAAAAAACCAAAAAACATACAAAGCAAACACCACAGAAACTGAATCACAGAACACAAAGAAAAAAATTAAGCTTTTTAAACATCAGTCAGCATTCCAGGCCTATGAATGGAATTGGCTGTATCCCAGAGATAGCAGGGCTAAACTTCAGGCTCAGGTAAGACAACGTATGCATATTTGAGTGACCCTTACACTACAGTGAGATCTCATTTACTCAATAGTTCATTTAGACACTCCAACTAGCAGAAAAACTCAGATAATCTGGATATTATACATGATATCAACAAATAAAACATACCTACCTTGGTACTTGGTTCCAAATGGGCTTGTTAGCTTTAGTGCAGCTAACAGCAGAAATATATGGAGTTAGCTGTGATTTGGTGCTATACCCAAAAATATAACTACAGAGCATAATACAGAAAATATGAGTAATTCCATAAAACTCAGCTTAGATTTAATAGGATGTATTAGCTGCATCTCAGCACCAGCTATACTGAATCTGTAGGCATTTCTCCACTTGATACCTTGTAGCCCTCCCTTCCAAGGACAAGAAAAAGGCTTGCTAGGTCAGGCAGAATACTGGCCTTTATTTGCAAATGCCTTTGACCTAATAAGCCCACTGGAGCTAAAAAGTGCTGTAGTATACAGAAAGCAGCAATGGAGTTGTCTTAATTTCAGAAGAGCTGGAGTGAATAAGCCAAGCTGAACCAAAGCCAACTGCAGATATGATGGCATGAACAGAGTGCATAGGTAGCCCGAGAGCCAGAGTTAGGAACGGCTTATCAGATCCTGTTACAGGCATTATAGAAATAGCCATGCTGTTTCTGAACATGCCAGCATAGCTGAAATCATGCAGTGCTGCACCTGAGCTAATAAAAACTGTCACCTCTGACTTGTTTCTTCATCAGTAACAGAGAATTTGCATCCTAAATGATTCTGTCCAAATGTGAACAGCTGCAGAGATGGGTGTGATGACCTTGCTGAATTCCACCTAAAAAACTAGTTACGTATGTCTAGGTATAAGCTGAACATACATAGCTGAAACCTGAATCCAATGATAAATTCAGACAACCTTCTTTTGCCTTTTATATGTACAAGCATAGCTCTACCTGTTTACAGTTGCAAGCATTCAGCAAATCTACTCCAATGTATGTCAGCATGAGCATAAATAAAACAAGAAACACAAACTCAGTGTCCAATTAATGTGTGTGTGTGTGGGCAGGTTGGAACCATGCATCCATTATCAAATAGAAATTTTATGGTGGTATCAGGAATGCATGCTAGTATTCCAGAGTAACATTTGCAATGCACTCAGTATTACAGTGAAAACCCCAGAAATGTCTGCTGGGGGGAGGGGGGAAGGGGAGGGGAAAATCCCACTAAGAGCAGATCACTGATAGAATACATTAAATAAGGCCTGTGGCCATAGAAAGGATTTGGAGAAGAGAAACAAATACTGAAAAACTGTTCAGAACTGTATGAGGAACGGATCTGGTATGAAAAGGAAATTCAGTTATTAAAGGCTGCATCACAATATATATGCTAGAGGAAGCTAAATTCAGACTCAACAGACAAGTCAGATTTTTGAACTGTCTATTTTTGAATGCTTGACTTTGCAAAATGAAAGTTCTTTTAAAAAATTTCAAGGGATGTAATTTTAACTATGTTAATTATAAGAATGCTTAAATATGCACAAACCTGAAAGAGAGAATAGGCTATCTGCTTGTGATTAAATAGTCCAACAGCTAAAATGAGTAGGTCATGAAAAGTGTAACTGCAATCTTATTTCTACCACCTTGAATCAATAGTTGGAACTTATGAAGATGTTTGCATCTGCTGTCATTAGACAAATCCTTCTAGAGAGAACTGATACAGGCTTAACTAAGGCGCATATTTTGACAGCCTGTGCAGATTTTCTTTGCTGAAGAAATGAAGGCATCTTTGAAGGTTCTATAGGATATATTTTTCAAAGTATTTGCATGAAGTGGTAACTCCACAAGATGATACAACTAAATTAAAAATTCTCCACTCTAGAACACATAATTCATGAACATGCAAAGTTCCTTCCTCTACCTTAAGTCCCTTTAGAGCAAGCTGAAATTCAAGTAAATTGAAATGAACATAAAGTAGAACAAAGAATTTTGTGGCTTAGGATTGCTTTTTGCATCTGAAAATTTAATTTGATTTTTATTAGCTTTTCCCTAAACCTAGGAAAAGAAAAAAACATCAGGAGTTTAGAGGGTCTCTTGCAATTTGATTTTGATTGCATGGGAGATTGCATGATATATTATGAGCAAATGAAAACAGAATTAAATGATCCTCATGGTTTCAGTGAATTAAATCCCTTTATTCTGAAAGCAGAAATATCATAGTAAGGTCCATGATCAGTGAGAAAAGTTGGGACTAAGAAATAATAGTGAAGAAGGATGAGACAGAAGGGTATTCTAGCTTCTTCTTTTCCATAAAAAGATGCAGGGTTCATTCTGAAAGGAGAAAAGAGAGGGAATGATCTTTAGAACACTGACCAAGGGTTTCTTGTTATTAGGTAATCACTAACACCTACTGAGATATTTATCTGTGGTATATGTGTCACAAGAAATAAGAAAAGGTTGGTAGAACACTCTCTTTTGTAGTTAAAGAAACAATTATTATGCCTCCTTAAACAATGATGCCAGTTGCTTATCTGTAAAACAGAAGAACACAGCTCTTTTAAAAATATTCCAGTTGATTTTTTCTGTATCAAAATGTAATGTTTAGTTTTATGTGTTCCTTGATATAGGCTTTTTTAATATGTAAGAAAGAAGTTTATCTTGTGATTGACAACAGGCATATTTTATTAGACAATCATAAAATATTATTTGTTAAAATATTTGTTATGATCTCTGAGTCATCAGGAGAAATTGTCTTTAATCAATTTACTGGACTCTGTCAATTTGATACAAGAATCATATGAAGCTTAATCTTTAAAAACCCTAAGCCTCTTATTCCTATGTTTTCAATACAGTGGATAAAACTTCCCAAGTCCAGGTCATCATCAATGGTACCATTATGAAAACATGGTTAGAATAACAAGTTCTGTCTTCTCAGGCCTTCTCCTTTCTTAGTCAATTTAAGGGACTATCTTTTTCATCAAATGTTGTCTGAGAAGCTAGGACTAGAACGACCTCACACCAACCAACTCTAGAAAAAGATGTCACAATCTGGTTAAAGAATTTTCCTCCCCTTTCCCCTTGTAAAGATGTCTGCAAAGCCCACAGGACATTACTGAGAAGTGACCCAGCCCCTAACAACCCAGCCAAGAGAAGTGAGATAGGATGTATTTTTCCACACATACATCTCCTTAAAGTAAAAAGAAGCTATAACACACATGGACAAATTAGATTAAGATAATTCCTTCATTTTATGATAGGCAATGGACAGGGAAAAATATAACAAAATATTTCTTTATTGGGGTATTCTATGATGGATTGACACTAAGTGTATGTATGAAGTTAGGTCTAAATTTGCTGTTGGCCATGTTGAAGAAACTGAAATGTAGGTAAATGATGGTTCTTTTTCATTTAACATATATAATTTCTGACAGACCTTTTCATTTTGTTTATATATCTGCAACATGCTCTGCTACCTTACTTACTATTTTCAGTTACTCATTGCTATGTCAACTTTCTTGAATTTTCTTCATCAGTGTGATCTTTTCTTTAGGAAGCATGTCATTTATTATGTTCTGTTAACACAAAAAATAAGGGATCTAGCTATAAAGGATTGTTGTATTTGACAACTTGTTGCTAATAGATAGCAGACAAAACATCTGGGCTGCTTTTTGTACTGGGACTGGCTGGGATGGAGTTAACCTTCCTCATAGCAGCCCATATAGCACTGTGCTTTGTACTTGTGGTTAGAGTGGTGTTGATAATGCACCAATGTTTTGACTATTGATGAGCAGTACTTGTACAGCATCAAGGTTGTCTCTCCATCCCCCTCTTCCAAAAGCTGGTAGTGGACAAGAGCTTAGGAGGGGACATAGCTGGAACAGTTGACCTGAACTGACCAAAAAGATATTCCATACTATATGACATCATACTCAGCAATAAAATCTAAGAGAAAGGGGGGTGGGGACATTCATTATTTAGAAGCTCATATTCCGAAGCAACTGCTACATGTACTGAGACTCTACTTCTCAGGAAGCAGCTGGATATAGCCTGCTGATGGAAAACAGAAAATAAATCTCCTGACTCTTCTACCTCCTCCCCCGCTGAGCAACTGAGGGGGGATGGGAAATGGGGGTTATGGTCAGTTCATAACACTTTGATGCTCCTTCCACCTCACAGTTTTCCCCTGCTCCAGCATGGGGTCCCTCTCATGGGATACAGTTTTTCATGAACTGCTCCAGCATGGGTCCTTTCCATGGGGTACAGTCCTTCAGGAACAGAGTGCTCAAGCATGGGTCCCCCACAGGCCACAGCTCCTGTCAGGAGCCTGTTGCAGCATGGGCTCTCCACAGGATGCAGTTTCCTTCAGGGCATATCCACCTGGTCCAGCATGAGGTCTTCCATGGGCTGCAGGGTGAATATCTGCACCGATGTGGTACTCCATGGGCTGCAAGGGGACAATCTGCTTCACTATGGTTTTCTCCACAGGCTGCAGAGGAAATCTCAGCTCCAGCACCTGGAGCATCTCCTCTCCCTCCTTCACTGACCCTGGTGTCTGCAGGATTGTTTCTCTCACTGTTTTCCTCACTTCTTTCTCTTACTGCTGCTGCATAGCTTTTTTACCCTTTCTGAAATACATTATCACAGAAGCACCACCAGCATTGCTGATTGCCTCATCCATTTTGGAGCCAGTTGAAACTGGCTTCGTCCATCATGGGGGCAGCTCCTGATGGGAAGCCACGCCTGCATTCTCCCGCTACCAAAACATCACCACATAAACACAATACAGTTTTGTATATAACAATGGATGCACAGATGCTTAAGTATGCATTTGCCACTGTCTCTATTGTTTTCACTGATGACTTTATCCAGATGCATATTCCTTAGTTCCATTTACATTTGAGACAATGGAAAAAAAACAAACAAAAAAGATTTCCTCTGCAGAGAGAGTTAATGACAGAATCACTAATAGAATAACACTTCTCTACATAAAGTGCTAAGTTTCCAGAAATTTTTTGAACACCTGAACATAGTAAGAATCTGAATTGAAACCTGAATCTGAAATGAAAAGCAGAATCTGAAATGAAAACCAGAATAAGCCACTACTGAAACACTGAAACCCACATCAAAGTAGTCTCAAAAAGACACAGTAAGCATTCAGTGTACATGTATTTGGGAAATAAAAACTGTAAAAAAGTGAAATTAAACAGAACATTAAAAAACCTAACACAGAATTCCACACATTATGGAGCCATTTCTAATGTTTTCTCAGAGAAGAAACTGTAATGTATTAATCACACTTTCACTGCTGTACACTTACAAAATACAATTCTAACTTAAAACATGCCATTTTTTGTCATTAAAAATAATTTCAGAGTTATTCTGTTTAAACATTTTCAACTGTAAAGACATATAAGACAAAGCACAGATAAAGATGATACTGAGAAAGCTGAGTTGTGAGTGAAAGTCAAAAAGCCCACCAACATTTTATTCTTCAAAGGGCAGCATTAAATATCAAATCAAAGCACTAATAATATTAATTTTAGATAATCTCATCCAAACTTGCAATTAGAGAACAGAAAACAAGTAATATCAGAACCACTGTTTTTCTGAACTCTTTTGTCTGTCTTTCCTCTGCCAACTTCTTCAGTTAGCATCCTTATCTTTTCTAGCGGATTTGGCCAGTTTTACAGTGTGCAAGCTAAGTTTTAACTGTCCAAAGAACACAGAAAAGTGTGATGATTCAAGCACAGTGTAATGTTATAGAAGGCAGGCAAACATGGAAGTTATCCAGAGGACTTATAGCCCAGAGAAAATTAAGAAGTTTCTTGCAAACCCAAAGTCAGGACACAAAATTTTTTGATGGATTTGGACTGCAATCTGGGCATGAGAATCAGTGAAAGACTTCCACTAATTCCTTCTCTAATTGTATTAGTATGTTTCAACAGCTTGCCCTAGACTCTGAAAACCCTGAATCAGAACGATAAAGTTGTTAAAAGATGGGGCTTTATATTTATTAGCAGAGATGTCTAGAGAAGCCGATTACCACTGTATGTCTGAAAAAAATGTCTCAGGACAATGCCATTAGTTTCCATGTTAATAAAGTCAATCACATGTACTAATATAATAATCTAATAGAATAAAGGCAGAAAATTACAATAAGTCAAAGATTTCATCAATGCACTTCTACTAAAGCTAGTTAGTACTCAGGAATTATAAACAGTCTAAATATTTACTAAGTCTTCATGAATTAAATCTAGCAATATATAAAACAAAGTGTTGCATATTAACCAATACCAGAGGCTACCAAACTCACACATTTTCCAGCTTCTAAGAGAATCAGAGTGATACAGTTGCCTGAATCTGGTATCATCCCATCAATTTGAAACTTTCTCCAATCATTCATGAATAATATGAACTGAAGGCTAAAAAATAAATCAAGAACATCTGAAAAAATGAAAAAATGTGCTGAACAATGCATTTTCATAAAGAGAAAACCTATATGAAAGATAATCCAAATTTGAGTTACTAAAATTGAAACGCTACCCAGTCATTAAGTTTCTTTAAATACAAGTATAGCATTAATAATATAACCCTATTGTTAAAGGAAGTATTATTTAATATCTTTTCAGGAGAAAAATTAAGATATGGCAGAGATATATTGTAGAAAATTCTGCTCTTGAATAGTTACAGAAAAACTCACAACAGATTTGAATAGCTCCTTCCACACCTAAGGTGGTAGAAGTTAAGATCTCCAAAGATTTGCAACACGGGTGACTTTTGAGATTAATCATAAGAATGCAAATAAAGGCAAATAGGAAAAAAATATATTTTACACTATGGAAACAATACATATGAATATATGCTGTGAGAAAAGAAAAAAAAAATACCTGAAACAAGTTCCATAACAATATAAATAGGTTGTCGTTGTGTGCAAACTCCTATGAGTTTTACAATATTAGGATGATCATACTGTTTGAGTATTCTGCAAAACATACAGTAAATTTATTATATTAATAAACTTTATTGTATAAACTGATTAAGTATCATAGGAAAATATCTTAAACCCTTAAAATTATTTTAATGGAACACATCATTACTGTTATTAAAAATCAATACAACAGATCAATCATCACTGTGTTTGAATGAGGACACATCAACTCACTTATAAATCAAGACTGAATGCTATATTACTTTTATTATAATTCTACTATTTGTCTACATGACAAAAGAACTGAAAAAATGGCCTGATAGATCTGTAGTTCCTCAAGAACCCTTGTAATTAAATAACATTTCAGTGGTGGACCAATAGCAGTTAGGTCAAAAAAAGCCTGCACAGCACTTACCTATACTTTTCTTCTGCACTGTTCAAATGCACACTCATTCCAATTTAAGAGATTAATTTGTACAATAAGTTTTAAAATAATTTAAAAGACAGCAATTTCAACTTTGGAAATTAAACCAAAACATTCATGTTTTCTTACACAATGCTTTAAAAAGTACATTTGCAATCTAAACCAGCATTCTATAATTTACAAGTATAATGAAGAACTAGGAAAAACTCTGAAGAAACAATACAAAATTTAAATGTTTCTTCTACTATTTGCTAACTTAAACTATGTCTTCTTTTTCATAAAAGAAAGTAAATTAGTAACCTAGTTAGTACATACATACTTAGACACAGCACATTTATTTTTCTTTCATTATAAGACTGTTCTTCCAGCAGCAGGCTGCTTAGCAAATGAAGCATCTCTGCAGTAGCCAAGTTATACGCCATTTAAAGATATTAGATAGATATAATGGCTGATATTAGTGATTTAAATAATGTCTTATAGTTTTCCATATTGATCATACTATTTTTTGAGTAAAAATGAAAATATATCAAGTTCCATAGCAAGAAGAGAAAAAGATAATTTAAACTTTTAAAATTATCTTGATATACCTCTCTACCCTGATGACATTTATATACCCTGAAGATATTTATATACCCACATAAACAGCCTAAACTCAGAATAATTAGGGTATTGTGGCATGATTATAATCTGAAAAATAGATATGCAATCACATGCTGCCTGACACAGCACAGAATCTCTTCTGAAGTGAATACTTCTTCCCAAGAAAATATTAGTAAATGGGGATCTATACTATAACCTGGCCAAATTTTGTCAACTCTATTAATCAAGCAGGTGAGAAAGCAGGATTTATGACTGGTATATTTCAACAGTTACAATGCAACAGTGTAGTGCAACAAGGGGAAGTGCAAAGTCCTGCACCTGGGAAATAACCCCGTGTACCGATATAATGCTGGGGGTTACCCAGCTGGAAAGCAGCTCAGCAGAAAAGAAGGTGCCAGTTGGTGGACAAGTTCAACATGAGCCAGCAATGTGCCCTTGCGGCAATGGAGGCTAATGGTATCCTGGGATGATTTAGGCAAAGTACTGCCAGCGGGTCAAGGGAGGTGATCCTACCCCTCTACTCAGCACTGGTGAGGTCACACCTGTAGTATTGTGTCCAGTTCTGGGCTTCCAAGTACAAGAGTGACATGGACATGCTGGAGAGAGTCCAGTAAAGGGCCATGAAGATGATTAAGGGAATAGTGCATTTCTCCTACGAGGAAAAGCTGAAAGAGCTGGGACTGTTTAGCCTAGAAAAGAGAAGACTCAGGGGGGATCCCATCAGTGAATATAAAAACCTGAAGGGAGGATATGAAGAGGATGGAGCCAGGCTCTTTTCAGTGGTGTCCAGTGACAAGATGAGAAGCAATGGACACAAACTGAAACACATGAGGTTCCATCTGAACATCAGAAAACACTTTTTCACTCTTAGAGTGACTGAGCACTGGAAAGGATTGTCCAGGGACATTGTGGAGTCTCCCTCCTTGGAGAAATTCAAAAGCCATCTGGACATGGTCCTGGGCAACCAGCTCTAGGTGGCCCTGCTTTTAGCAGGGGGCTTGGACAAGATGAACCCCAGAGGACCCTTCCAACTGCAACCATTCTGTTATTCTGTGATATAATCATATTTAAAGTAACAGTGTCTTTCAGTCTCTTTATCTGAATCCTTATGGCAAAATGCAGAAAAAGTTTTAAATTGAGGCACTTAAAATAAGAAAAATGTGTTTTATAGGCATAGCTTGCTTTGCTGAAGAGTTGGTTTTGCCAAGTGCAGATGCTGCTGCATTCGCACCTTAAAAAATGCCTATTTTTAGTTACTGGGACAACAGTTGTGGAAAATATTGAGGGAGAGAAGAAAAAAAGGAAAAAAGTTTGATAATGGCTTCTTCAAATGCTTGTGAAAGTCAGATTTTATAAATTCATCTAGTAATAAAACTCAAAAAAACACCACAATGTAAATATATGTTTTAATTATATTTAGAAAACCTACCTGGCTTCTGACAGAAATTTTATTTTCAGTTCCTGCGGAAGATCTTCTTTACAAGTTTTTACAGCAACAGGAGTCTTATCCTTTAATCTTCCTTTATATACCTCACCAAAATTACCCTGAAATCAGGAAAAAAAATAATATCATTTTAAGTAAACAAAGTTTTTGCCTTTCCATAAAAGAAAACTAAAGTAAGGAGATTTGCATAATTTCCACCAGATGTATTTCTTACTTAAATAAAAACAAAATTAAAATTATTTAGGACAGAAATACAAGGAAGGTGTCAGCCAAATCCTCGCCCCACCCCTCAAAAAAAATAATCCCAAAACCAAAAACTGAAGATCTCATTCTTTTAGATAAGCTTTTTATTTCCCAAAGAACTCCACTTTAAATTTGTTGGGCAAATTTTCAGATGAATCCCTCTCCTGTTTGTTAGTATCTGGAGCTGCACATGAGTTTAATAAACAGCAAAAATCTGCTGGAAATGTTTTCCTTTCTTTCCTCAGTGATAGAGATTTATTTATACCATGCATTTGAATACTGTAGTGCCAAAGGAAGAAGACAGAAAAAAGAAGAAAAAAATAACCATAGATGGAAAATAGTAATGCTATTTAGTTACAAGAAAAGACATTCAGGTGCCTAAATACAAGCCTCTAGTACTGTTTGAGAAACCAACATAGATGGTAAGCATGGCAGAGGATCTTTAACAGCCATCTATTATTCTAGAATAGCACTTCGAAAGGTCAGGACACTACCTCTGATATCTAAAATGGCACTAGATGCCCAAAGATAAGTAGCTGAATCACTCCCAACATGCTTTTCCTCTAGCCTTCTGTTTAGAAGTACTTAACAGTGAAAACTGAAACTACCTTAAAGACTACTTAAGTATTGAAATTTGGTTTTTTCCCCTTAATTCAAAATATTTAATTATAATTTTATATAACTTTCATTTTACAGGGTATTATAGAATTAATACAGAGTAAATAAATAAAGCATTCACACCTGAGGTGAAGCAAAATCTTCCTCTTTAGTAAAGTTTGCATCATCTTCTACATCAAGCTTCCATGATTTTTCTACTGATCTTTTCCAGGCAACTCAAGATTTTATAAACCTTCAGATTTTTCATTTCCAGGGTATATTATGACAGTTTATTTAACATTTTCTTATATAGAAGCTGATCATCCTGTCATCCTTTGGTATGACTATTTTGTTTTTGAGATGGTTGCATGACAAGTTTAGTGACCTAACAAAGCTTTTTATTCTATTTATTATTTTCTAAATACTTCTTAACCAGATTTCCTTTTATAATCGCTTGTAAGCACTGAGTTGTCTTTATTGTTAAAAATGCTTTGTGCCAAAACCAGGCAAAACATACATAAATTCATTTTACTAAAGTAATCAATTTTCACATAGATTAACTGTCTTTACTAATCAAGACATTCATAGTTGTTTTTAGGAAGACAAACTTTTTTATGCCTGAAACATCCTTATTTTTGATATTTTTCTATTTAAGAATGTGAAACTGGCATAGTACCTGTATAGCATTTTATATGGATATAGCTCTGTCTAAAGGTAACTAATACTTTTTGTCATCTTAAGCTGTTAGAGATTTTGTCCTGGGAAACAGAATTTTTCTGACAGTATTTAATTCCCCATTTCTTGAACAGTTTATCAATTCTTATAGTGTCTCTTAATACTAAGGCAACTGTTGCTTTCATTTTACTTCTAATTTAAGCCTCTTTTTCAGGATTTGGGAAATCTTTTGGAACATTGTGTCCAAAGTGGCACTTGCACAAAATTTGTTGGTAGTTGCAAAGCTACTGAAAATGTAAAAGTGAGGCACAGGGCATTACCTGAGTAGGAGTGTTTTAAAAACTTACAGCTACTAAGCACAATTTGTGATAGAAACTGTAAGACTTAATTTAATACATATACCATTGTCAGGTTACCTAACATTCATTAAGTCATACAAAACCAATGAGAATTTGTTTTAACAAGTGTTGATTAAATCATATTATATCAGATTATTTGTATAAAACTTTCCTATTTTGCAACAATATTATTCTTTTGTAAGATTGCACAAAGTAAACCAGCCACATAACACTTTATAGAAAACCACTTATCTTAAACGCTTTCCAAATAAGAAAAATATATATGCTAGACTTAAACATTTTCATCACTGACTTTACATTGTTTCCCAGTAAATGCGATTTGCATTTATTTAAACCACAATGTTGTGTTACATATTAAAGTAAAATAATTGGTATAAAATTGCATACTGCAGTAATTTAAAAGATAAGGCAAATAGGAAATTGAGAGATTTAATGATTGATATATACCTATTTAAATGTTATTTAGCTCACTTGATAACTTACTTTGCCCAGTAATTCTCCCAGTGTGACATCTTCATGATGGAGAGCCCATTTCTTGTCCTATGGAAAGGAAAAGAAAGAAGAATTTTCAGTCTGTGTACTTTCTATAAATAAATTTCAGCCAGTAGAAACGTACTTAAAGAACAATTTTATTCAGACCACTCAAACAGTAGCATGCTAGGAAGTTATAAATTCAAGAGTTTGCAAAACATATTTTAGAAATCTTGCTATACAATAAGATATTGAAATATAGTATACAGCAAATTTCTATCAGATTATTCCTAAAACAACAGTATACAGGTTTTATATACAAGCTCTGGAAGGGGTATCTAGCACTC
Organism: Falco rusticolus; assembly: GCF_015220075.1. Lineage (NCBI taxonomy): Eukaryota > Metazoa > Chordata > Aves > Falconiformes > Falconidae > Falco > Falco rusticolus. The sequence continues at coordinate 21,703,714 of NC_051209.1, read as the reverse complement.
TATTTAAAAAAAAAAAGACAAGTAAAAATCAGCAAGGACAACTTCATTTTAGAATACAAAATAACATATTGCTAGATCAAAATAAAAATTTTTTGTCCTCAGTGTACTGAAAAAAGAACCAATTTTCCTATTATGAATGACACACATATTTGCATCTCTTAAACCTTTTGTGGTTGAAAAAGACAACACACGCTGATTACAGTATATTTTCAAGTGCTGATGACCAATACCACAAATATTCTGCAACAACCCACAGAAACATAAAAAACAAACACAAGCTTCTTACTATATACACCTATTTAATAATATGAGATTTTTGTCACAACTTCTGAGCAACCTGTTCCAGTGTTTGACCATCTTACAGTAAAGTTTTTTTCTTCTGTTTAACTGGAATTTTTTGTATTTCAGTTTGTGCTCATTGCCTCTTGTCTTCTTCCCCCTTCTCACAGAAAATAAGCAGTTTTGCAGGAGCGGTCTGGAAACTAGGACCATGCGTGGCAATCAGTTAGCTGAGGGGAATGTGCTCGAGCTTGTCTAGACAACAATTAACATGATGAGGCATGTTTACAGAGCACAGGGGAGTGGGAGACGGATGGCACCAAGGTTGGCGCCAAGGAAAGGTAACACCTTGCGGTTAATTGCTGGTAGTTAACCACCAATCAGGGATTGCCTAGTATGCAAGGCTTAGCTTCAAGAACCAATTAGTTTAAAACGCGCAGCTTCTGAAAGTGTATAAAAACGCGTGCTTCTGTACAATAAATTGACATTTGCTTGCATCAAGCTGCGTCACGTCTCTTCATTCGCCGCACAGTTTCACTTAACTAAGTTAACATCAAGCACATTTGTCATTCTTTTGCTTACCTGCTAAAATTTAAAGGAGAAACCCGACAGCCTCTTACAGAGCACAGGTTCAGTCAAGTCAGGGGCACTGGAAAGCTCAGAAAGACAGACAAGAAGCACAGCAGCAAGACAGGAACAGTTAACTGCATTGAGATCTATTGCTATAACGACTTTGCTAGTACTCCAGCTAGTCATACATGCACCTAGCAAGTGAGGCAGAGTAAATATTAGCGGAAAGGATAGCAACCATCTATAGAGGACAGAGACAGTGGGTTGTTTGACATTGATAATGTGCAGCTGTGACCTTGCTTTGATGATGTGCAACTGTGATCCTGCAGCACAGAAGTACATAATTTTGAGGAAGTATGAGAAGAAGCCCGGATGAAACAGAAACAAAGGAGGAATGTGATCTCACCTCTAGAAGATAAGGAAACAGCGTGAACAGCAGAGAGTAGCCTATAGTGAACAGCGGCTGGGCACATGGACAGTAGAGTTTGACCAATAATAAAGCTTTTAGCAGCACATGTACAGAGTATAAACTTACAAAAGCTGTAACTAATTAACAATAAAAGTCTTTGCTTCACTATCCTTGCAAAGTCTATGCCTCAATCGCCACAAATGGTTACCCCGATGTGATGGTCAAAAAGCCATGGAAGACAGAGCGGTTGGTGGAGACGCCCAGCTGAACTCAAGAAAGCAGCGGTACAGAGAGCTGTTCGGTCAGAACCTCATCACCTCTACAGGTGAGCAGCTGGGGATGTTATGGGTTCACATATGTCAAGTGAAGAAAAATCGATATGCGACATAATGATGAAAATACTAGAGAGGGGTGAAGATGAAGCTGTGAAACTTTTGCTTGCCTGGCTGTGCAATCAGGGACACGCTGCAGATGCCACAACAGCATTTTGCACTCATCTTTGGGAAGAAGCAGGAAAGATGCTATTTGATGCAGCAGCAAAGGGAGATTCTACAACAACCTTTTCTTTGACAATGTGGGGCTTAAGCAGGAGGCTCATGGAGCCCCAAACTGGTGGCGTAGCCCGACTGAACCAGGATCCGCAGAAACTTTGCGTACCCATCACCTACAATACAGGTGAACAGTTGGGAACAATGGGAGGGAAGGTATCCTGAGATCAACAGTGCAGCCTGGATGTATTGCGACAGCTGCTTGCAGCTCAGAAACGAGCTGTGATGGGTCCGCAGCCAGTAACTCTGTTAGAATGGATCCATGACAAAGTGCAGGACTTTCCACTTGATGGCACTTCGCAAATTCCTGCCTGGCAAGTGGTCAGCAGACGATTGTGTGATGCTGCTGCAGAGGGGGACTCCATGGCAGGCAGGAATGCATTTAGCACCTTGGTGGCAAATTCTGATTACTTTTTCCCATGTATTGGATAATTCTACTAACAGTGCTAAACCAGGGGAGGCTGTAAATTCCACCTACAGCGTGACTCTTCTCAACACACTGTCAACAATGGCCACTCTGTCCGCGCCTCCTCTGCCCCCAAAGCTCCTGTTGCCAATTGCAGTGACCCTCACAACGCAGGACCAAGTGCGGGAAAAGGACAACTCGGACAATGATTCCATTGACACTGATAAACCTTTTGATCCAGGTCCTGTAGATCTAGAAAAGGAACCAGACATTTTTGCTCCCCCCCACCATGATACTTCGACTGTGTTTTCAGGGAGGGTGAAAGGGGGTCTTGTAGGGCAAGGCCTCAAGGACGAGAGTCTGAGCACTGTTAGCCTGATGAATGGAGACCTGTTAGGACTTGTAGGGCATAAGCCCTGGGAACAAAGGGACAAGTTAACAGCAGACTCTTGAGCCACAGCAGTTGAGATGCCAACCCTACTGACAAAAGAGAGACATACAGCAAGATAAGGGAATGGATAGTGCTGATAAGGAACTTTGTTATTTACGAGAAAGTCAAGTAGAAAGAAAACCCCTAATCTTAGAATTTGATGCTAAGAAAAAATAGACTAATCAGTACTTATTGTTTAAATTATGTGTCTTACAAGATAGCCAATCTGTGTAGTTCACACTTAAGATTTAACCAATCAGTATCTAACATGTAGAAGGCAGAATAGTATATTAATGTAAAAGAATCACTAATAAATCGACATCTTGCTTGCATCAAGCTACGTCCCCTCTCTTCATTCGCCGCAGGGTCTGGGGGATCAGTGGTGGGAATACAAGCACGTGAGCGAGGGTATTTGGGAGTCACGATGGCATGTCCAGTATTTTATCAGCCAAATCAGCCTCCAGAGTGGCAGCTTGTGCAATATGAGGCTGTTAAAGAGTTAAGCAAAGCAGTGCGGGAAGGGAGGATTCATAGTACATTTGCTATGTCCCTTCTTGAAGTTATGGCAGAGCCTTATACACTCACACTGCATGACTGGAAGTCATTGCTTTGTATGGTACTAACTGATACAGTATATGATGTGGTTATCTGATTTTTGTGAGCTATGTGTAGTGGCCTTGATCGAAAACCTTAATCGGGCAATTGCTGTTAACTAGGAGCAGTTGGCTGGAGAAAATAATTGTGCCGATTCTGTGACTCAGGCAAGGTGTCCCAGGGACAACTATTTGCAAATGAAGGAGATGGCTATTAAGGCAGTCTGGATATGGGAGTCTTGCCACAGTCTTGCAGGGTCCTAGAGAGTCATATACCAACTTAATCGACCAGCTTCAGAATATTTTGCAACAAGTCGAACATTCGGAAGCTCAAGAGTTGCTTTTAATACAACTAGCTATGATAATGCCAATGAAGGTTGCAAGTGGGCATTGCAGCCCTTTCACTATCACAACCTCACCACATGTCAAATGATTATAACGCAGACCTCACAGCAGACTGTAACTCTCAGGTTGAGTTCTGGAATGCAGTGAAACACATTTTTGCTTCTCCAATCTCTTCTGTAAGAATAGTACACGCTCTTAACTTGTTTAGTAAATGAGCCTGCTAGCTTGCTAAAGAAAGTAATAACAAATACTGCTTTTTTCTGGCTTATTAGGAGATGTCGATTATCGAGATGCTATTGATTTTTATTGTTAGCACAGGGACATGAGTGTGAAGACTTTGATAGGATGTGTTACGTGAATCTGAGTGACCACTCTGAATCAATTCACAAAAGCATACAAAACTTAAAAGCCTTAAACAAAGATCTGCAGCAGAGCCAGGGGCGGGATGCCTTTGGTCGCTTCTCACGGCTGGGAAACTTTGGGCCATGGATCAAAAGTATTACAGGATTTATTATTGTAGAAGAATGGCTGCAGAAGCATGGCCTTAGAATCTCTGAAGATCTGCACAATCCAGGCCTGGTATTAGAATAGGCCTGTAATCAGAATTGTACTGAAGTTGCTGTGCTGAAGTTAACAAGAAAGGTAGCCTTGAGCTATTCTTGAATCCTGAGACCAAGTAATTATGTTGTGCCAACAGGCCGTGGCTGTAACAAGATACAGCTGCTGGGAAAGCAGGTGCAGGGCCAAGAAAGATAGGGACTGGTATGGGAAAATAGGGAGTAACAAACTACAAGGCTGAAGCATAGCAACACAATTAGCTACATGGATAGAATGCTTATTTTAGTCATGATAATTAGGGGTGTGAGAACCGTGTGTGCTTAGAGACTACTAACCAATTATATTTTTGCTTTACGAATATGCATGTGAATCGGTTCTATATAAGTAGTGTTAGAAACTAATAAAGTTGAGCAAGATGCATAACTCATATTGAGCGTCTTCTTGACTCCAGCGAACCCTTCTTTCAACAATTGGTGCCCGAACGACGGGAAAGCTGGTAATTGCTGGAAAAACTCTGCCTTTGCATAGCGACGGTGGGCTTTGCAAAATTGAGAGTCGCTGTGAAGAGTTCGAGCAGGAAGACGCCCGTAAGGAGTAAAGGCGTCTGAATCTGGCATTGACGTCGTGCGCGGACCTGCACCGGTAAGACCGTTTTTCCCTCGATAATGGAAAGGGAAGCGGCACTCACACTATTATCTGATATTCTTGCTAAGCGAGAGGCTAGCGTGAGCACAAAGAAGCTCCATGAGCTCTGTAGGTGGGCGAAGGAAAAAGGACACTTAAAAGACCCGCAATTGCTGTTTAGTGTGACTGAGTGACGAGCGGTCAGGGATTCCCTTTGGGATGCGATCCTTAGCGGCAGCAAGTCAGCCAAGGACTTGGGGACTGCCTTTCGGGAGGTCATAAACCATTTACGATCCCTGGTTGCAGAGAAAAAAATGGCTATGGCTGCCTCAGACCTCCTCAGTCGGGAAACCGAGTCGCAGTCTACCCGATTATTTGGTCTAGGCGCTCCGTCTGCAAAAGGCATAATTGTGCCCATTAAAAAATCTGCGACAGAGCTATTACACCCGACACCATCTCCGGAGGGTGCCGCCGCAATGGGTGCTCTGTTCCGCCCTGAAAGCTACCGAGAGCCGCCCCCGCTGTTAGATGAGGATGAGGGTACTACGGCGGGTCTGAGCGCACCTCTGAATGAGAATGAGGAGTCGATTAAGAAAATAAACCCACCCCACCTGCACCTGCCCCGATCCCCCGTCCCCGAACCAAACCCTCCGACTGGACTCTAAACTGCTTGCAGCAGCAATTGACTGAATGCCATCTGCCTACTGCCGGTCGTGATGTTCAAGTCCTGACCCAGGAAGGCGTTATCCTCCATCCTGCCGCTCCCCAAAGTCGTTGGTCTGGGGTTATACGAGACGCTATATTGGCGGGAGAGTGGCAGGCTGCTTCTGCTGTTGCATGTCTGGTGTGGACCACCACTTTACCAGATGGTTCAGCAGCCGCTGTGTGGAAACCTTTTGATTGGAAATTTATGCAGCAGCTGCGACAAGCCGTTACACAATATGGATTACAATCTGAACCAGTCAAACACTTGTTGACTTATTTGTATGACTCTGACACTTCGCTAGCCAGATTGCTTCTTACACCAGCACAGTTCCCTGCACCCCGCCAGCATGGCGTGCCCTGCCCCACAGCTCCCCCTCCTCTCGTCCACCCACCCACCCACCGCCACGGATCCCCCCAGCTGCTGGCAAAAAGTAGAGTCCAGAGTTCGGTGTAGAGCTGCAGATTGCACCCCCGCCGGTGGTAAGACCGCGTAGAGTAAATCGCGGCAGGACTCTATGCTAAATTCCTCTCTGTGAACTACGGAAGGCCGCGACGAGTAAATCGTGGCAGGGCTTCTCCGCGCTGATATCCTTTCTGTGAAAGGGGAGAGCTCTGAGAAGACAGCGATGGAATTAGACGCGGCAATTAAACTGTTAACTGGCATCCTCCTTAAGAGAGGGGAGGGCGTTAAAGAGACAGAAGTGGAGACCTTAGTTCGCTGGGCACGAAAAAAGAATAAGATCCCCGAGCCTGTGTTATTGTTTAGTATTGCGGAATGCAGAGAAGTGGGAAATTGCCTCTGGGATACTACGATCGAGGGAGGCAAAGAAGGAAAAGAAGCTAAAGCGTTAGGCGTGACGTGGCGGTCGATAGTTAACACTCTGGAAACTATGAAAGCGAAAAAAAAAAAAAATAGCGGCGGCAAGCCTTCTCTCTTGGTTACACTTTTCGGAGTTGGTCATACTCGTCCTATGAAGGGTATGTCCGCCCCTGCGTGTTCAACAGTGCCGGAGCTTTTAGATAAGACAGCGGACAAATCAAAAGTTCCTCCTCGTCCGGAAACATCATCAGACGGGTTTGAGGAAGAAGGCGGGGAGAAACCTTGTGATAACAATACAGAGAAATCGTTACAGGAGGTAATAGATAAATTAAGAAACCTGGTAAAGCGAGTTGAAATGAACCTGCCTACTACTTCAACACCTGTAATTCCTCCAGTTAGCCCAACTACCCCACCGATGCTGAAATTGGAAAGATCCAATTCTACAGCGTTGGTCTGGTGTTATTCGTGATGCTATTTTGGAGGGTGATTGGCAGGTGACCAGCTCGTTAGCTTGTCCAGTACTGATTAATAGTCGTGATGCACATAACTGGGACATGATTTGTGGAAGGTTAATGATCAGATTTTAGCGATGGGAGTGTTGCAACCTGCTCTTCCACCTTTTATGCTGATCCCTCAGATTTGGCAAATTGTTGTGATAGACTTGAAAGACTGGTTTTTTTTCACGATTCCCTTACACCCTAATGACACACAAAGAGACCAACTAACGATGATTTGCAACCGTTCCGATCCTGGTTGCATGGCACCAGTCCTCAAACTTGTTCACCAGAAGAGCGGGCTGCCCTGAAAGTTGTATCCCGCAAGATTCAGACTGGCTGGTGTGGTCACTGAATAGCAAATCATGCGTTATCTTTTTTGGTTTGTAATGTTGCCACTTCACCTTTTGCCCTCATTTTTCAATGGCAAAAGAAAAAGGGGGAAAATACGGTGATCATTTTAGAGTGGTTGTTTTTGCCATTGCAACCCAGACATCATCTTATTATAATTACTTTAACCACCTTATTGATGTTTGCCTTATGTCTCCCATGCTTTTTTTCCTGTATTCAGCGTTTAGTTGATCATAACATAAATCAGGTCATGGTCACCCAGTTACACATAACCTTGCCTTGTCACAATTAACGGACAAAAAAGGGAGAATGTCCAATCATTACTGATGGGAGATAAGAGAGAGGAGGATATAGAAGTTCTAAAGAGAGATATATGAGAGGAGGATGGAGAATGCCTGACCTGGCAGGAGATGAGAGAACAGCTGGGTATTGTGAAGGAGAATAAGAAAGATATATAACTGCATGAATGGTTTCTGCCCTGAGCCTGGTGGTACATACAGCTGAAATTTGTATCCGGGCTCAGAGATATAAATATGAGCTTCTCTGTGCAGTGGAGTGTCTCTGGTTGCATAAGAAACAAACAAACAAAAAAAAGTGACTTTCGTAAGACTTAGAAAAACAACTGTAAATATAAGAATTTTTTTTCAATTGCTCTTCTGTTTCTAGAATTATGCTTTTTCATCATGTGTGTTTTTCAATTAAGGGGTAAAATGTGGAAACTAGTTGTTAAGATGGCAACGGCAGACTAATCTAATTCCAAGAAATTTGAGATAAAATGATATTCTGAATTTTGTTTCTATAATTGTAATGGAGTGCTACATATATATAAATGCTAGAACATAACCCTATTTCAGTGTGACCAGTATTTAGCATACAACTACATCAGCATATTGACAGAATACCTTTTGAATTCTTTCTCTTTTTTTAACCTCTAAATTAGGAACAGCTCAAGGTGAAAAGACTGTTCAAATCCTCAGCTGTTGCTTCAGAAGGAATAAGTGTTCTTTGTGTACAGGTGAATTTCACACAGCTGAAAATTTGTTTTGTGTTAAAAGTCAAATATCTGTCACATCTTCATCACCACCACCACCACCACAACCTTTAAGGTCAGTGGGAAAAGTATTCTGTACTCCATTACAGCAGTGAAACTTCCCCTGAGCAGCATTAGTTTGTGTACTTAACTGCAACTCCTTTGGTCAAAATGAAGTTGTCATAGGAGTTAGACATTAACCCGAGTAACATACCATTTGATACCTTGTAAGTGAGAAAGATTGTGTCCCGACAGCATGCCGTTTCCCACACTTGTGCCTAGAGTTATACTTGAAATCAGCTTGCGTGTTAAGTTTAAATGTAATCACACACACTCAAAGGCCACAAAGATATGTTACTGCTTAGGGTATTCTTGCAGTATAGCAGGTGCAAAACCAGTTCTAAAGTAATGATCTAAAGTGTTTTCTTTCATGAACACCATTATTTCACTTCTAATGGATCACACACAATGCAACATAATATCTCTCCATAAAGTGTCTTGTGGACAGAATGCATTCTTCAAATTTGTATTAGAAATAAATGTTTGTATTTTCACCTGATGAAATAGCCTAAGCTAAAGGATTGTGACCTAGGCATTGTTACAAAGCTCAAAGATAGTGACAACAGTGATGGAGAAGAGTGATTTAACATATAGTTGATTTATGGTTCGTACAAGACTATATTACACTGCAAAAAAGGTATTCATTCAGAGTTGTGGATGTACTGCATGGTCATGTAACAGTTTATGTGAAAAAAAAAGGGTGACATTTAAGCTGTAAACACTGTATACTATTATTTTTCCTTTTTTTAAGCAACATTTTTACTTCCCTGTTTGTGTATAGTTCTCTATTTTTTAAAAAAAAACCAAAACAACCACAAAGCATCCAGAACATTTTGAGAAACTTTTATAGTTAACTTCTACATTTAATTCCAGTAACGATCTAAATGTGTCCATTCAGCTGTTTGTTTAGTTCTAAGTTTTCATTGTATGCTTGCAGGTTCTTTGAAAAGCAGCAATAACAGTTGAACAATTATTTAAAGTAAAACTTTGTTCTACACAATTTCCACTTCCATGCTTCAGAATGGAGGCACAGTGGAACACTCGCCCAAGTGCAAGATTTCAAGAGCTTTTAAGTAGGTTTTATCTTTTTTTTTAGGATAAGAAAATGTTTCTTAACAGCTTATATACAGAATTTACAAGTTAAACACAATTTCTCATGCTCATTTATTTGATTAGAAGTTTCTGATATAATATTTTCATAAAATTTCCATACCTTATTGCATGTTCTGACAAGTAATCATAAACCTATGCGTTGACCTCCGTATGAAATGTGCTGATAACAAAAGTTTTGCATTTTGTGAACCTGATTGAAATGTACAAATGTACACATAAAATAAGGCTAAAATTGGTAATTAAGTGATGAAAGGAAAAAAAAAGAGAGAGAAAAAAAAGGAATGAACAGTCCATAACATGTTAAAGCAACCTTATGAAAAAACAAAAAGGGGGAATTGTACAGAACAGAGACAGTGGGTTGTTTTCACATTGATAATGTGCAGCTGTGACCTTGCTATGACGATGTGCAACTGTGATCCTGCAGCAAAGATTTAAATAACTTTGAGGGAGTATGAGAAGAAACCTGGATGAGACAGAAACAAAGGAGGAATGTGATCTCACCTCTAGAAGATAAGGAAACAGCGTGAACAGCAGAGAGTAGCCTATAGTGAACAGCGGCTGGGCACGTGGACAGTAGAGTTTGACCAATAATAAAGCTTTTAGCAGCGTCTGTACAGAGTATAAACTTATAAAAGCTGTAACTAACTAACAATAAAAGTCTTTGCTTCACCATCCTTGCAAAGTCCGTGCCTCAGTCGCCACAACCATCTACCCAAGTTGGCCAGCAGTGTGCCCATGTGGTCAGGTGGCCAATATCATCTTGGCTTGGATCAGAAATAGTGTGGCCAGCAGGACTAGGGAAGCGATCATCCCCCTGTTCTTGGCACTGGTGAGGCCGCACCTCCAATACTGTGTTCGGTTTTGGGTCCTCACAACAAGAAAGATATTGAAGGAGGTGCTGGAGTGCATCCAGAGAAGAGCAACAAAGCTGGTGAAGGGTCTAGAGAACAAGTCTTATGAGAAGTGGCTAAAGGAACTGGGGCTGTTTAGCCTGGAGAAAAGGAGGCTCAGGGGAGACCTTATCGCTCTCTACAACTACCTGAAAGGAGGTTGTAGGCAGGTGGGGGTAGGTCTCTTTTCCCAAGTAACAAGTCATAGGACAAGAGGAAACGTTTAAAGGATGTTTAAAGGGAAGGTCTCCTTTACACATCATGCAACTGATGCTACATGGAGTAAGTGGGTCATGCTAATCATACAACAAGCTTGGATAGGAAATCCCAATCGTCCAGGAACCTTGGAAGTGATCATGGACTGGCCAGAAGGCAAAGATTTCGGAATGTCACCAGAGGAGGAGGTGACATGCTGAAGAGGCCCCATTGTATAATAAATTGCCAGAACGTGAGAAGCAATATGCCCCGTTTACTAATGGTCCTGCTGTATTGTATGAAAGCATTGGAAGGCAGATGTATGGAGTCCCCTACGACAAGTTGCAGAAACTGCTGAAGGAGAAGGTGAATCAAGTCAGTTTGCAGAGGTGAAAGCTGTCCAGCTGGCTTTAGACATTGCTGAATGAGAAAAATGGCCAATGCTTTACCTCTATACTGACTCACGGATGGTGGCAAATGCCCTGTGAGGGTGGTTGCAGCAATGGAAGCAGAGCAACTGGCAACAGAGAGGTAAACCCATCTGGGCTGCTGCATTGTGGCAAGATATTGCTGCCTGGGTGGAGAACCTGGTTGTGAAGGTGCGTCATGTCGATGCTCACATACCAAAGAGTGAGGCCACTGAAGAACATCAAAACAACCAGTAGGTAGATCAGGCTGCTGAGATGCACCACACTGTGAAAAGCAATGGGTGGTGGGACCTTCAAACATTTTGTTTGCCCTCAGATCCAGAGAGCTTCTCTGCCCCTTGAGGATACTGAATAGTGTTGAACGGGGCTTGGTAGGCATGGGCTAAGCCCCAGCACGTTACAGTAATTTGTGCCTCTCGGGAATTGCCAGGGTGACAGCATACTTCTTACAAATATTTTACTAGTTTTTCCAGATACTGCACTTGTTCAGGGGTGAAGTTCCAAAACACTGGAGGTACCCACTGTCCTAGTACTTACCCATACTATCCCACACACCCTGTCACTCATAACTATCCAACTTTGGGGCAGATCTCTGAGTGGTGTTCTTAAATAGTTGTTTAACCCTAAACAAGACCTGGAACATATTCAGCATTCCTAGCAATAGGATCATGTTGGCTTCAACATCCCAAGGATATTCAAAATTTTCAGAGTTCTCAAATGCTACTGTAATTAAACTGCTGGGGAAGGGCAAGATGTGGGAGAGTGTCTCCTGCATAGGTTGGCTCTCTGTCCTGGTTTCAGCTGGGACAGAGTTATTTTTCTTCTTAGTAGCTAGTACAGTGCTGTGTTTTGGCTCTGACGTGAGAACAATGTTGATAGCACACTGATGTTTTTAGTTGTTGCTGGGTAATGTTTATACTAAATCAAGGACTTTTCAGTTTGTTGGGCCCTGCCAGCAAGAGGGCTGCAGGGGCACGGGAAATTGGGGGGGGACACAGCCAGGACAGGTGACCCAAACTAGCCGAAGGGATATTCCATACCATATGATGTCATACTGAGTATATAAACTGGGGGAAGAAGAAGGAAGAGGGCAACATCTGGCATTATGACATTTGTCTTCCTGAGTAACCGTTACACGTGATGGAGCCCTGCTTTCCTGGAGATGGCTGAACACCTGCCTGCCCATGAGAAGTAGCAAATGAATTCCTTGCTTTGCTTTGCTTGCGTGTGCGGCTTTTGCTTTACCTATTAAATTGTTCTTATCTCAACCCTTGAGTTTTACATCCCGATTCTCCTCCCCATCCCTCTGGGTGAGGGGGCAGTGAGCAAGCAGCTGCATGCTGCTTGGTTGCCAGCTGTGGTTAAAGCACAAGTGCTCTCTGAGGAGATAAGGCAAAAGGTGCAATTATTAATAGTTCCCATTAGATGAATCCCAAAGTACAGAGGTGACAGCAACGCTGAGTACACAGACCAGGTTAGTTTCATGACCAGCAATTCTATCTTATCACAAACCAGTATTAAAAAGTACAACAAAATGATAACCTTAGCCCAGGCCCCAGACATGATAAACAGCACAACAGGGAACACATACTGCAAGTAAGGTGTTACATAATGCAACTCTGAGAATGAGTGCAACAACTCTGAGAGGAAACAAATCAACATTGTGACCAGCAACTATTAAACCAATACAATAAATGCTTATAACAAATTTGTTTTAACATGCTTTGGTCAGATCTGTCTTTATCTCAAGCTTTTGTGCCCTATGTTGGGCACCAAAAAGGATTGTCATGGTTTAACCCCAGCCAGCAACTAAGTACCACACAGCTGCTGCCTCACTCCCCACCTCCCCCCACCAGTGGGATGGGGAGGAGAATCAGAAATAAAAAGGTAAAACCCGTGGGTTGACATAAGAACAGTTTAATAACTGAAATAAAGTAAAATATTATAATAATAATTGTAATGCAAAGGGAGATAACAAAAAGAGAAAGAGAAATAATACTCAAAAGGAAAAAAACAAAACCAATAAACAAGTGATGCACAATGCAATTGCTCACCACCCACTGACCAATGCCCAGCCAGTCCCCAAACAGCGATCCCACCCCCTTGGCTAACTCCCCCCAGTTATTATACTGAACATGACATCATATGGTATGGAATATCCCTTTGGCTAGTTTGGGTCGGCTGTCCTGGCTGTGTCCCCTCCCAATTTCTTGCGCCCATCCAGACTTCTCAGTGGCAGGGCCTGAGAAGCTGAAAAGTCCTTGATTTCATTTAAACACAGCTTAGCAAGAAAAGCTTAGCCTTCATATTCTATTTTCAGCACCATTACTTTTTCCAAATAAAACATCTCCATTGTGTTCTTGGTCTTGCTTTCCTCCCATAGCTACTTTAAAATTCTCCCCTATCTACTTGTTAATACCTATATCATACAGGGCCAGGTCTGTCAGATTTTGTTAGCCATTCACTGTAATATAACAGACTAACTCTTCATGCTGAAAGAATGTGTGAACTCCTGGAGCACAAGTGTCATGGTTTAACCCCAGCCGGCAACCAAGCACCATGCAGCCGCTTGCTCACTTCCTCCCACCCAGAGGGCTGGGGAGGAGAATCAGAAAGGAATGTAAAACTCAAGGGTTGAGATAAGAACAATTTAATAATTTAAACAGAATTAAAAGGTAAGAACAAAAATAATAACACTAATACTACTAACAATAATAATACTACTAACAGCTATAATGGAAAGGTGGGGAAAAGGATAAAATCCAAAGGAAAAGGGAGAAAGGAAAACAAGTGATGCACAGTACAACTGCTCACTACCCGCTGACCGATGCCCAGCCAGTCCCCGAGCAACAATCCCCAGGTCCCAGCTAACCGTCCAAGTTTATACACCAAGCATGATGTCCCATGGTATGGAATACCTCTTTGGCTGGTTCAGGTCAGCTGACCTGGCTGTGTCCCCTCCCAGTTTCTCATGCCCCTCCAGCCCTCTGGCTGGCAGGGCCTGAGAAACTGAAAAGTCCTTGACTTAGTATAAACATTACCCAGCAACAACTAAAAATATCAGTGTGCTATCAACATTGTTCTCACATCAGAGCCAAAACACAGCACTGCACTAGCCACTAAGAAGAAAACCAACTCCATCCCAGCTGAAACCAGGACAACAAGGTATGTCAAAGTTGCCAACAGAATTCTCTGAAGGGTTCTTCTGAGGGCAGCCATGAACATACATTTAATTTTGCAGATTGGCAAGAGCACACCATCTTTCTGAGTCTGTGATTAAGCATCAGTCTGCAGTTGGGGGACTGGGGCTCTTCAAGCTGTTGCATCTCTGAGAAGATCCTGTCTATCTGCCTTTGCATCTTCTCTGATGCTGTGCAGCGTGCTCACTTTCTCCTGTAACTCCTCCACTTGGCAATACAGCTCCTCCAAGACAGCACACCTTCTGCAGGACAGAGGGCCATCTCTCCTAGAATCAGAGAGGCCCCAGGCACTCCCTCCAGCCTGGGACTTGGAGAGCTGCTTCCACCATCCAAACTTCTGTCTGTGTTAGAGCAGCTGCCCCTGTGTACAGGTTTTGGCAGGGATAATTTTAGCTTGTAAGGTGCTATGTTTTGGATTTGTGACCAAAACAGTGTTGATAACACAGGAATGTTGTAGTTATTGCTGAGCAGTGCTTACACAGCATGAAGGCCTTTTCTGCTTCTCACACTGCCTTGCCAGCAAATAGGCTGCACAAGAAGTTGGGAGGAGACACAGCCAGGACAGCCAACCTCAGTGGACAAAAGGGATATTCCATACCATATGATGTCACGCTCAGCAATAAAAGCTGGGGCAAAGAAGGAAAAAGTGGGGACATTTGGAGTGATGACACCTGTCTTCCCAAGTAACCATTACATGTGATGAAGCCCTGCTTTCCTGGAAATGGCTAAACACAGGTTGCTCAGAGAGGTTGTGACAAATATCTCATCCTTGGAGATGTTCAAAGCCCAACTGGACACAGTCCTGAGCAACCTGCTCTAGGTGACCCTGCTCTGAGAAACAGGGGGTTGGACTAGACGGTCTCCAGGGGTGCCTGCCAGCCTCAGTCACTGTGATTTTGTGATACTCTCACAACTCGAGCCCTGTCATATTAAGATGCTCAAGCCCAACATCTGGTTTGACAAGGTTCTTCAGGAACTGGTTCACAGTGAATCAGAAACATGTTGAACTTTGGGATATACTAGAACCCAGAAAAACCACAGAGGCTTCTGTATGCATGCAGTGGCATGGCTTCTAATGTTTCTTTCCCTTCCAGTTTGGGCCACATGTTCCCTTGATCCCTCTTTGTAACGCTATCCAGGTCCACCTTGTGCAGACATTCTCCATTTACTGCTGATGCTTTTCCTTGTTCTTTTGTCTTTAGTCCAGCTTTATCTCTCCCTTTCTCTTTTTCTTTTCCTTCCCTGCCCCCCCCCCAATTGTTCCTAAGCACCTCCTGCCTTCCCACTGTCTCTCAAAGGGTAATTGTTGCAGCCCAAAGCCATAGGTTCATTCAAATTTGTTACGCTGCTTAAGTATTTTTTGAAAATTTGACAGGACAGAGGCCTCCCAGAAAACAGGGCCTCAGAAAGTGATTATTTTTTTCTGGACTTGACAATGAGAGAAATATGTGCTTCATCTAAAAAGAATACTGTTAAAACTTAAATTGCTGCTCAGGTAATGAGCAGTAACTTAAGAGACCAAGAGACTTGCTACACATAATCTACTTTTGCCCTTATGTACTTGTTACACTAAATGACTAGGATAGCCTTAGTGAAGACAATACTGATTTATATATCTTTAATTAATGTAGATGTTCATTAATAATGTGGAAATTAGTCAAGTGATGACTTTCATTATCAGGAGAAAAAGGCTGAAAACTTCTGAAATCTGTGCACAAATCCAGTTTTATTTCAGTTACCTGAAAGGACTTCAGTAGCTATACAGAATACTCTGGAAACTGAACATTAGCTGTATTAAGTACAACTAGTCTTATTAAAGAAACCAAATCTTTGCCCAATCAATTTTGAAAACCATTGTACATGAAACACTTTGTTGTTCCTATTCAAAGCAAGATCTGACAAATGAAAATGTAAAAAATACAAAGTAAAAAACGCACAAAACTATCAAAATAGCCCAGAGCATTAAAACATAAAAGACTTGATAAAAAAGAGCTGCTGTATCTAATGTACTATCCATACATACAAGTGACTGCAAGTTTAAAAGTCTGTATAATTATTAATTACATTCAGAGCATACATACATGTAGGCCTATTAAATAGTGTCAGGTGGTGTTTAAGAAACCTATTTTTTATATTCTCAGTATGGTATCAAAAGTAGAATTAAAAGGAGACTGGGATCAGTAAACTACTTAATTCTGACTTGACAATAGCCTAAGAAAGGGTATCTAACCTCTGAAGTAGTTTATGGCACTAGTTGGCTTAGTGTCCCATAATCAGCATTCATTCAGGATAACTGCAGGTTGCCTGGAAGCTGCCCTACTCTAGTTCCACATACAAGGTATAGAAATATAGCTGGTTGTCAGCCTTAGCTATATGTCTTCTGTCCCTGGTTAAACATTCAGTAGGTCTTAAGCAAACACATGCTGGTGCTTCTCAGTTGTTCTCTTGTGGCACTGCTGTTGCCTAAAAAGAGGAGAGATTTCTTTTTGAAGGGAAGAGACTGTGACCATCTACTTCACGTTCTTAACATGGGCCTTATTACTAGAGTAGCTCAGCACCTTAGTAATACTTAATGTATTTCTTCTCAGTACTCCTTCCAACATAAGAAGATATTACGCATGTTTTATAGAGGATACTGTAGCTTAGAAGAGTTTGGCTATCCCTGTTTCAGTGCTCATTCATCCCTGAAGAAATACAATATAAAGTACCCACAAGAGTCAAAGAGTTGAGACCTAATTATTGAATAAAGATTCATATAAACTACACGGGTCAGAACTAATCTTGGAGGACTACACAATTAGTCCGTGGTCGGGTTTTTTTTTCTTTACTAACCGGAGAGGCTGAAGCTACTGACCATGCCTGAAACGGAGTCTGATTCTCAAGTCTGCGATTAAGTTCAGCCATTTCAGCGAAGTCTCCGAGGCATGCTATTCCAGCAGACATGCTCCGGAGCGGAGGACTGCGCCGAGGGACCGTGGGGAGCTTTCCGTGAACCGGCAAAAAACGAGAAGCGAGCGCAGAGAGAGGATGCCAGTGCCCCAGCTCCCACCCCCCGAGCGGGAAGCGTTGGGACCCTGACGAGCGGCAGCTATGACTCAGCGTAGGCGGGGCCAGGAGTGGAGGCGGTCAACCCCCCACATATACAAAAGTAGCCCCCAGGGAGCAGTAGCGCGGCTCGGCAGTTTGCGAAGGGAGGGTGACGTCTCCCTAACGGTTTAAAGAGGCGAGCTCCAGTAGTGGTCATCGCCCCCCCCAGAAGAAACCTAGCCATGGTTTCCACTCGGCCAATGTGGTGACCCAGACGGAGCTCCCATGTAAACATGCAGCTGTCCAGGTCACTGGGCTGCAGGGAGTGCCTGAGCCTGTCACTGCTACCTGAGGGCAGCAGAGATAACAACTGTGTGAGGTGTGACCAGGTGGATGATCTGCTCAGCCTGGTGGCAGAGCTGAAAGAGGAAGCAGAAAGGTTAAGGAGTATCAGGGAGTGCGAGAGGGAGATAGACTGGTGAAGCCACTCTCTACCATCTCCTGAGACAAGTGCACTGGATGGACACATCACAAGAAGCGGAGGCTCCTTTATCTACTCGCCACCAGGTGAACGGAGGGGTCCTAAGTGATGGAGAGGAATGGAAACAGGTCCCTGCTCAGGGCAGCAGGCAAATCACCCCCCGGCCTACTTCACCTTCCCAGGTACCCCTGTACAGTAGGTATGCAGCTCTGGAGCCTGAGGGACAGGAAAAGGATGATGTGGACAAAAGCCTGTTCAGGTTAGAGGAGTTGCCTAGGCAGAGTCTGTCAACCCCACACATCATGACCAGCTCTGCTAGGAAGAAAAGAAAGGTGGTTGTCATCGGCGACTCCACTCTGAGAGGAACAGAGGGCCCGATATGCCGACTGGAGTCAACCCACAGGAAAGTCTGCTGCCTCTCTGGGGGCCGGGTAAGGGATGTTACTAGGAAACTCCCTTGTCTGGTATGGACCTCTGATTATTGCCTATTACTGGTCTTCCAAGTGGGCAATGACTGAGTCCAAACGACAAGAAGTCTGAGAGCAATCTGAGAGACCTCAGTGCCTTGGGGCGACTGGTTGAAAGGGATCAGGAGCACAAGTAATGTTTTCTTCTATCCTGCCAGTTGCAGGGAACAATAGGGCGTGTAATTGGAAGGTCACACAGATCAATACCTGGCTCTGGGCCTGGCGTCAATGGCTAAATTTTGGGGGGGGTTGATCATTAGTCAGTTTACATGGCACCAGGCCTGCTGGCAACAGGTGGGGTTCACCTGCCTCAAAGGGGGAAAGGGATCCTAGGTCAGGAGTTAGCAGGGCTCATTGAGAGAGCTTTAAATTAGATTTGAAGGGGGAAGGGAATAAGACCAAGCTTGTTAGAGACGAGCCTGGGGGTGGCATGCCAGAGTTGGAGGCAAAATTGATAGCACAGCTGAAGTGCATCTATGCCAAAGCCCAAAGCATGGGCAACAAACAGGAGGAGCTGGAAGCCATCATGCAGCAGGAAGACTATGACATCATCGCCATCACGGAAACATGGTGGGATGACTCGCATGACTGGAGTGCTGCAATGGATGGCTACAAACCCTTCAGAAGGGATAGGCAAGGAAGGAGGCAGTGGGGTAGCACTGTATGTCAGGGAGTGTTTCAACTGCCTAGAACTGAATGATGGTGACAGTAGGGTTGAGTGTTTATGGGTAAGAATCAGGGGGAGGGCCAACAAGGCAGATACCCTGGTGGGAGTCTGTTATAGGCCATCCAACCGGGATGAAGAGGCAGATGAAACATTCTACAAGCAACTGGGAGAAGTCTCAAGATCGCTAGCCTTTGTCCTCATGGGGGACTTCAACTTACCAGCTGTCCGTTGGAAATGCAACACAGCAGAGAGGAAACTGTCTAGGAGGTTCCTGGAGTGTGTGGAAGGTAACTTCCTGACACAGCTGGTGAGTGAGCCAACTAGGGGAGATGCCCCGCTGGACCTCCTGTTTACAAACAGGGAAGGACTGGTGGGTGATGTGGTGGTTGAAGGACATCTCGTGCATAGCAATCATGAGATGATAGTTTTTGATTCTTGGAGAAGTAAGGAGGCGGGTCAGCAGAACCACTACCCTGGACTTCCAGAGGGCTGACTTTGGCCTGTTTAAAGAGCCTGGTCAACAGAATCCCTTGGGAGACAGGTCTGAAGGGCCAAGGGGTCCAGGAAGGCTGGACATTCTTCAAGAAGGAAGTCTTCAAGGTGCACGAGCAGGCCGTCCCCATGTGCTGAAAGACGAGCCAGTGGGGAAGAAGATCGACCTGGCTGAACAGAGAGCTTTGGCTGGAACTCAGGGGGGAAAAAGGAGAGTTTATGACTTTTGGAAGAAGGGGCAGGCAACTCGGGACTATCAGGAAGTCGTGAGGTTATGCAGGGCAAAGATTAGAGAGGTGAAAGCCCAGCTAGAACTCAGGCTGCCCACTGCTGTAAGAGATAACAAAAAATGTTTTTACAAATACATTAAAAACAAAAGGAGGGCCAAGAATAATCTGCATTCTTTATTGGATGTGGCGGGGAACATTGCCACAAAGGCTGAGGAAAAGGCTGAGGTACTTAATGTCTTTCTTTGCCTCAGTCTTTAATAGCAAGACCAGTTAACCTCAGGATACTCAGCCCCCTGAGCTGGAAGACAGGGATGAGGAGGAGCAGAATGAAGTCCTCACAGTTCAGGAGGAAATGGTTAGTGACCTGCTGCTCCACTTAGACAGGCACAAGTCTATGGGGCTGGATGGGATCCACCTGAGAGTACTGAGGGAGCTGGTGGAAGAGCTTGCCAAGCCACTCTCCATCATTTATCAACAGTCCTGGATAACCGGAGAGGGCCCAGAAGAGTGGAGGTTAGTCAATGTGACACCCATCTACAAGAAAGGCAGGAAGGAGGATCCAGGGAACTACAGGCTTGTCAGCCTGACCTCGGTGCCAGGGAAGGTTATGGAGCAGATCATCCTAGGTGCCATCACATGGCATGTGCAGGACAACCGGGGGATCAGGCCCAGCCAGCATGGGTTTATGAAAGGCAGGTCCTGCTTGACAAACCTGATCTCCTTCTACAACAAAATGACCCTCTTAGTCGATGAGGGAAAGGCTGTGGATGTTGTCGACCTGGACCTTAGTAAAGCCTTTGACACCGTCTTCCACAGTATTCTCCTGGAGAAACTGGCTGCTCGTGGCTTGGAGGAGTGTATTTTACACTGAGTTACAAGCCGGCTGGCTGGCCGAGCCCAAAGAGTGGTAGTAAATGGAGTTATATCCAGCTGGTGGCTGGTCACAAGTGGTGTTCCACAGGGCTCATTATGGGGGCCAGTTCTGTTTAATGTCTTTCTCAATGAGCTGTATGAGGGCATTGAGTGCACCCTCACTAAGTTTGCAGATGACATTAAGTGTGTGTGCGCGTGGGGAGTTAGTGTTGATCTACTTGAGGGTAGGAAGGCTCTGCAGAGGGATCTGGACAGGCTGGATCGATGGTATGAGGCCAGTTGTATGAAGCTCGACAGGGCTCAGTGCAGAGTCATGCACTTGGGTCACAACAACCCCATGCAATGCTACAGGCTTGGGGATGAGTGGCTGGAAAGCTGCCTGGTGGAACAGGACCTGGGGGTGCTGGCCAACAGCTGGCTGAACATGAGCCAGCAGTGTGCCTAGGTGGCCAAGGCGGCCAATAGCATCCTGGCCTGTATTAAAAATAGTGTGGCCAGCTTGACAAGGGAATTGATCATTCCACTTTACTTGGCACTGGTGAGGCCACACCTTGAATACTGGGTTCTGTTTTGGGCCCCTCACTTTAAGGGGGATGTAGAGGTGCTGGACCATGTCCAGAGAAGGGTAACGAAGCTGGTGAAGGGTCTGGCACACAAGTCTTATGAGGAATGGCTGAGGGAACTGGGGTTGTTTAGTCTGGAGAGGCGGACACTCAGGAGGGACCTTATTGCTCTCTAGAACTACCTGAAAGGAGGTTGTAGACAGGTGGGGGGAGGTTTCTTCTCCCAGATAACTAGTGACAGGACAAGAGGAAACAGCCTCAAGTTTTGCCAGGGGAGATTTAGATTGGATATTAGGAAAAAATTCTTCATGGAAAGGGTGATCAAGCATTTGAACAGGATGTCCAGGGAGGTGGTGGAATCACCATCCCTGGAGGTATTTAAAAAACATGTAAATGTGGTGCTTAGCAACATGGTTTAGTGATGGACTTGGCAGTCCTGGGTTAACGGTTGGACTTGATGATATTTTCCAGTCTAAATGGTTCTGTGGTTCTATAACATAAAAGTTAGAAATAGTCATGTCTTTTTTCTCTGTGATCATAAATTTCATAATTTTGTACATGTGCTTGTTTCTGATTATGGATAGATGATAAGAATTTTAGCAGTTGTAAAACACCATTACTTTATAAATGAATCATGTGAAAGATACAATGGAAATAAGTGACAGAAATGGGAGTTTAAAAAAATCTTTAATTTAGATATAGGTAGACAGTATAATGCTCATCAGTCTGAGTCATAAAATTCTCATTTTGAGATATTTGCTTCTAAACCAAACTGAGAAAATTCACTACATTCTTGTATGTAATCATAACCTAATCAGTATAAGAAAGGTCAGAATTATTTATACTATTAATGCCATTACTATTCCTCCCCAAAAAGGAACGTGTTTATGATGTAATCCTCTTCTTGCAACATCACGATGAATCTTTCTTTACCTAGTGCTTGTTTAGACTTTTCTATCGTTTATTTTGGCCAGTGGAATGTGAAAGCACTTTAGACAAATGCAATTACAGAAATTAACACTCAGACAGACATACCCTTATCTTATCTTAATGATATATCTTATTTCCAAACTGGATTATTCAAGAAACTTTATCATAGCCTACTTTATTTATGTCCTTTGGTTTCCACAATTACCAATATTATCTTTTCAGGGTAAATATGAATGAAGCTGAAGCTGAATTACATGAATGCCATACTTGATAACAAAGCATAACTCAGCTAGAGCTTCACTGCTCTAAGGATATAACCCTTTATCAGGTATGAGGAGATATTTGGCAAAAGCAGGCTTTTGAGATACTCTATGCAAGAATACCAGGGAAATGACATGATGTCTAAGGGATAGGAAGGAAACACTTCACAGTTGGACACTTCTTGAGAGAACTATAAGATATGAGCAAGAACCTTACTGAGATTGTTCTAGTTAGTACATGTTTTTTTCCATACGTGAAGGGGGTACTTGGCCCATATACCCAGGGCCTAGTTGTGAAAGGCATTACCTTACTATATTTTGAATCCATATTCTCCCATCTATTTTGTTTAATGATGTCAGTTTTTCTTGCATATTCTTCCGTATTAGTTACTAAACAGCTTGAGTGTCAGTGTGTAGCAAGGGCCATCTGCTCTTTGGGGCCCAGGAGCTGCAGAGGATCTCCAGGCTGGCAGGGCATGGGCCTCGCTAGACTGGGCATGTTCCACCACCCCCAGCAAGGGAATAGGGCAGGCTGGGGCGAAGCAGCCCCAAGTCCAGATCATAGAATCATAGTCTGAGTTGGAAGGGACCTTTGAAGATCATCTAGTCCAACCCCCTGCCATGGGCAGGGACATCTTTCACTAGATCAGATTGCTCAAAGACCCATCCAGCCTGACTTTGGATCCAGAGGTGGGGCATCTACAACTTCTCTGGGCAACCTGTTCCAGTGTCTCACCACCCTCATAGTAAATAATTTATTCCTTATATCTAATCTAAATCTACCCTCTATCACTTTAAAACCCTCGCCCCTTGTTCTGTCACTACAGTCCCTGGTGAAAAGTCTCTCTCTGTCTTTCTTGTAAGCCCCTTTTAAGTATTGAAAGGCCACAATGAGGTCTTCCCAAAGCCTTCTCTTCTCCAGGCTGGAAAAAACCCAACTCAGCCTTTCATCATAGGAGAGGTGCTCCAGCACTCTGATCATCTTCATGGCCCTCCTCTGGACCTGCTCTAAAAGGTCCATGTCTGTCTTGTATTGAGGACCCCAGAGCTGGATGCAGTACTCCTGGTGGGGTCTCACAAGAGTGGAGTAGAGGGGAAGAATCTCCTCCCTTGACCTGCTGGCCATGCTTTTTTTGATGCAGCCCAGGACGTGATTCGCTTTCTGGGCTGCAAGCACACATTGCATCATCACAGATGATTTTTAAGTGGCTATTCTAATATAATTTGTCAAAATTTGCTGAAGCAGAGAAAAAACCTGAAGGCAAATAACAGTTGTGTACCTTTTGATAGGGTCTACCACTGTGAAAATGAGAAATGATTTTTTTTGAGAAGTACTATTTTTACACCACTTATGCCAGTAGATTTAATGTGTATATGAATTTCGTGAATCACAAATCCTTCATTAATCAAATCCTTCAGATTAAGTACAGAAGAAAAGGTAGCTAGTGGAAATGACTTTTCATAAGAACAAGGGTGTTTTACGAGAGGGGTTTAAAAAAAGCAGCTACTGACAACTTCTTTAAAACTGGTTCAGTATAAATATTTATGAGCTGTAAAACTTGTTATAGAAGCCATTCTGCATTATCAACACAGTATTAATTCAATTTAGAATGCAGTGATGTGAACTCAATGCAAGCTTTAAAACTGAATAATAGTACAGATAGCACATTTTCCAAGGAGGTAAATCTCTTTTTGTCTGATTTGTTATTGTCAAAATACAACAAAAAAAAGCAGCACAAAATAAAACAAACAAAAAAACCCCCATACCAACCTGAACTTCAACCTTTTTCTTAAACCAAATTCTAAATGGCCATAAACCAAGAGGATAGAACTGAGATTTGCAAAAGCTACAATACAGCATATGAACAGCAGAAGTGATCTCAGATTAACATCACATCTTTTCTGTGAGCATTCTTTCTTAAAGATCAATTAAAAAAATTACTGGAAAAGTAAAAATACAAAAACATTTTGCTTCACATTTTTTGGAAAGATGCACAGCATTTCCATGAGTTTATATTCTCTTATTTTCATCTAATGACTAGAAAGATCCTGAGGATCTTTCATGAAAAATACAGGAAATACAGGAAAATACAGACTATATCACCATACTAATAGTGCTTCTCCATATCAGAAACAGATAGAATGTGAAATCCTTAGACATAGGAAAAGAAGGATAAACTGAGTAAAAGTTATTATATTTCAAATACATCAAGGAAATTTATAGGATCTAACAAGGGTCTTCTGTTTGATCACTGTGTATTTTCTCATTCATCTACTGAATATAGTAACCAGCTCCTAAACTGAAGTACTCTGAATCACACACTAATAAAAAATATGCAAATAGAAAAATAATCTGCTCTTTATTAGATATGCCCTCCGAAACAGTGCTTTGAACAGAGTAGGTTCAAAGCAAAAGAAAACTTTGATATGTATAGTTTTATATTGAAACATTTAGTATTCTTTTAAGAGAGGAATGTGAAAGCTCACTCAGATCTTGCTTACACGAAAAGATACACTAAAATTGTTAAAATAGACTAAAATATTTTCATACACAGACACACTTCTTTCTCACCGCCCCAGCTATGGACAGTATATGTACAGTTAGGGTTGGGAGACCTTGAACTACATAAGCTACTTGTTAGCCACATATTTGGTCCCATCTTGACTTAACTTCAAAACAAATGGCTGTTTCCAGTTAGATGGTTTCTTTTTCCCAGGAGAGAAAACATTTAACTACTACTTTTGGCAACATCCACATGATAAACTATACTCCCTGCAAAACTGTTCCCTTATTAAACCAACAATCCTTCCAAAATCACCTCTAAATTGTAGTGATTAGTGGGCGATACCTACCAAAGAGCTGCAGTTTCATATTAAAACTTGTGCCAAATTAATAATTTGTTGAAATCAAAAGTTTAAGATCCTCCATTCTATACCTTCCTAGGCACATGTGCTCATCTTGCACTGGCTCTTGTAATCTTCAGATAGTATGTTAAGATCACTAAAACTGAAAAAAATTAACCTGTCAAAACATTTTAATTAGCTTAATATGTGATTGGAAAAGAACAGGAGAAAGGTAAAGCCATACAGAAAGGAAAAAGGAGCAAGGACACTGTAGGGAACGGAGACAGTGGGTTGTTTGACATTGATAATGTGCAGCAGTGGCCTTGCTTTGACAATGTGCAGGTGTGATCCTGCAGCAACGAGGTAAATAACTTTGAGGGAGTATGAGAAGAAACCTGGATGAGACAGAAACAAAGGAAGAATGTGATCTCTCCTCTAGAAGATAAGGAAACAGTGTGAACAGCAGAGAGTAGCCTATAGTGAACAGCGGCTGGGTGCGTGGACAGTAGAGTTTGACCAATAATAAAGCTTTTAGCAGCACATGTACAGAGTATAAACTTATAAAAGCTGTAACTAACAATAAAAGTCTTTGCTTCACTATCCTTGCAAAGTCCATGCCTCGTCTGCCACAGACACCACCCCATGCCCCATGCTGCCTTTTTGGCAGCAACAAGCTGTTCATTTGAAGCAGTGATAATGTGAAGCTGTAGCCTTAACTCATGATTTTTTCAGTGTGCATGTCAGTTCATTCCAAGCCAGAAAGATGATGGCTTTGAACCTGAAGTCATACAACATTATAGAAATGCCAATAGTTTAAATTAAACTTGTTGCATTAATTTCTTACATCAGATATACCCTTCCACTTTGTTCTTTAACAAGATATTGCTAGCTTCTCACATACCATTAACTTATTTGGGATAACAAAAGGATTGGGAAATCTCTAACAGCAGAAAAAAATCCAGTTCATAAAAGACACACCACAGGAAGTGGTGCAGAAATATCAATTGTCTCTGCTAAATATTAGTAGCTTCTATTACCACGTACTCATGCGTTCTTCTGAATGCTTTATTAGGCAAATATATATTTTCCTCCTATATGACTGAATTTAGATTGACAAAATTTTCCCATATGGTCTATGGCAATCCAGTCTTTGTTCTACCTTACTTTACATTTAGTAGGATTTGGGATTTTACACCTGAACAGGCAATAATCCTGGTGAATTGACACACCACCTGATCGAAGGGTGCCTTGCCTACCTCAATGACACCCAGCAGCTTCTAGCACTGGTTAGCAAGGCCAGTCGAGCCATGGCTCAGTATTATCAGAGGAGCATGGTTAAGACAGGGACCCAAACCACTTCTGAGGGTGCCACGATTGAGACAGAGATCCAAACCCCAACTACAGTAATTGCCCCAGTAGTAAAAAAGAAATAATTGATTCAGAGGTTGATGTGTCCATATCATTGATTAATAAGGGAGGAGGAGGAAAAGGTCTGATCAGGAAGCTGGTCCTTTGGCAAAGAAACAGGAGGAAGAAGTGAGAGAAATCACCCAACAGGTAGAAACTACTTGGTCCCTGACCTTGAGAGAATTTGAAGACATGCAGAAAGATTACAGCTGCCAGCAAGGTGAGCAGATTGCTCTGGGGACTGGGGAACTGACAAAGAAATCAGGAAAAAAGGCAACAATCTGCAGCCTCTGGAGGTGGATTCTGTCAAGTATGAAAGCAAGGTATCCATTCAAGGAAGATCTTGTCAATTACTGAGGAAAGTGGACTACCACTGAAGAAAGTATCCAGTACCTCAGAGAATTAGCGGTACTGGAAGTGAGCTATGGTGACCTGGACAACAAACAGGTCTCCAAAGATCTGGATGATGCCCAGTGTACATGGACCATGTGGAGGAAGGAGGTCCAAAATGCCTCAGCATCATATTCTAAAAGCTTTGCAAGAATGTATTGCCCAGATATGGATACACAACTGTGGGGAGAGCATCTTCCTGACTGAAATTTTGAAGAAAATCTCTCTCCCTCCTCGTACCCACAGGCCAGCACCTCGGCTGTCAGGGGTTCCCCATGGAGTCAGTCCCCTCCCACAATGGTCAGAGGGAAAGCCCTATGTGCATGCCATGTGTCACTCTCTGGTTCTTCCTGTGTGACCAGGGGGAGGATGGTGAGCTCACCTTTAAGCTGGAAGTCCATGTACAAACTGATGGGTAAGATGGCTGATAAGGGGTCATCCAAGAAGGCTGTCAGTTCAGTTGCTGTTGAGCCCAAAGGCAACAATCAGTGATCCCCCAGATGCAGAAAAAAGACTGAGATCACCTCCCTTGATTATGGTGAAGGGACCTCCAGTCTGGCAGTGCAAGGGTCAGACAGTGAATACTCCATCTGGAAATAAATAGTCCCTGCCTTCAACCAGGAGGAGGAAAGGGACAACCAGGTTTACTGGACTGTGTGTATTTGATTGCCTGGCACATCGGATCCACAGAAGTATAAGGCTCTGGTGGACACTGGTGCACAGTGTTCTCTAATGTCATCGGGATATAAGGGTGTGGAACCCATTTGGATTTCTGTAGCAACACAGTTATTCTAACAGTTGTCTGTGTTGGAGGCTAAGGTGAGCCTAACAGGGAATGAGTGGCAAAACCATTCTATTGTGACAGGCCCAGAGGCCCTGTGTATTCTTGGCATAGACTATCTCAGGATAAGGTACTTCAAGGACCCAAAAGGGTACCAATGAGCTTTTGGTGTATCTACTGTGGATACAGAGAACGTGATTAAACAGCTGTGTACACTGTCTGGTCTTTCGAAGGACCCTTCAGTTGTGAGGTTGCTGCAGGTTGAAGAACAGCAGGTGCTGATTGCTACCATGACAATCAATATCACACCTTGACAGTCAATATCACACCAACTGATACTCACCGGTTCCTATCAATGAGCTGAATCATCAACTGGAGAACCAAGGAGTGATCACCAAGACTCACTTACCCTTTAATAGTTCCATAGGGCCAGTGCAAAAGTCTGATGGATGGTGGAGGTTAATAGTAGACCATTGTGGCATGAACGAGGTCATGCCACCACTGAATGCTGCCATACCAGACATGCTGGTTCTCCAATACAAACTAGAGTCAAAGGCAGCCAAGTGGTGTGCTATGACTGACATTGCCAATGTGTGTTTCTCAATTCCTTTGGCATCAGAATGCAGGCCACAGTTTGCTTTCACTTGGAGGGGCATCCAGTACACCTGGAATCAAGTACCCCAGGGGTGGAAGCACAGCCCTACTATTTTTCATGGACTAATCCAAACTGCACTGGAAAAAGGTGATGCCCTTGACGATCTGCAATAATTTGATGACATCATTGTGTGGGGTAATAAAGTGGAAGAAGTATTTGAGAAAGGAAAAAGAATAATCCAGAGTCTTCTGAAAGCTGGTTTTGCCATAAAAAGGAGCAAGGTCAGAGGACCTGCACAAGCAATCCAGTTCTTGGGCATAAAATGGCAGGAGGGACACTGTCACATCCCTATGGATGTGACCAAGAAGATAGTAACTATGTCTCCACCAGCTAACAAGAAAGAAACACAAGCTTTCCAAGGCCTTGTGGGATTCTGGAGAATGCATATTCCAGGTTATAGTCAGCTTGTGAGCCCTCTCTATTGAGTGACCCGAAAGAAAAGTATTTTGAGTAGGGCCCTGAGCAACAACAAGCCTTTGAGCAGATCAAACAGGAGATAGCTTATGCAGTAGCTCTTGGGCCCATCCATATAGGACCAGCTGTGCAAAATGTGCTCTACACTGCAGCTGGGGAGCATGACCTCACCTGGATCCTCTGGCAGAAAACACCAGCAGAAACCTGAGGCCAACCTCTAGGCTTTTGGAGCTGTGGGTATTGAGGATCAGAAGCCAACTACATACACCCTGACTGTAAAAGAGATATTAGCAGAATATGAGGGGGTTTGAGCTGCTTCAGAAGTTGTTGGTACAGAAGCACAGCTCCTCTTGGCACCACACTTGCCTGTGCTACACTGGATGTTCAACAGAAATGTCTCTCTACACATTTTATAATTGATGCTACATGGAGTAAGTGGGTATCCTTCATCATGCAATGGGCTCATGCTCAAACTGCCCAGTAATCCTGTAAGAGATTGTGGGCTGGTCAAAAGGCAGAGATTTCACAGCATCACCTGAGGAGGTGACACATGCCCAAGAGGTACCACCATATAAAGACTTAACAGAAGATGAAAGACACTATACTCTGTTTACCAATGGATCCTGATATGTTGTAGGAAACCATCAGAAGTGGAAAGCTGCTGTGTGGAGTCATACACAAAAAGTCATTGAAGTAATTCAAGGAAAAGGCAAGTTGAGTGAGTTTGCAAAAGTGAAAGCCATCCAGCTGGCCCTAGAGATTGCTGACTGAGAAAAGTAGCCAGTACTCTCTAT
Organism: Falco rusticolus; assembly: GCF_015220075.1. Taxonomy (NCBI): domain Eukaryota; kingdom Metazoa; phylum Chordata; class Aves; order Falconiformes; family Falconidae; genus Falco; species Falco rusticolus. The sequence goes on along the minus strand of NC_051209.1, from coordinate 21,674,391 downwards.
TGACTCATGGATGGTGGTAAATGCCCTGTGGGGGTGGCTACAGCAATGGAAGCAGAGCAACTGGTAGCGCAGATGTAAATCCATCTGGGCTGCTGCATTGTGGCAAGGCATCACTGCCCAGGTAGAAAACATTGCTCTAAAGGCAGGTCATGCAGGTACTCACTTGCCCAAGAACCCTACCACTGAAGAACATCAAAACAATGAGCAGGTACACCAGGCTGCCAGAACTGAATAAGCTACTGGGAGTGTAAGGGTGAACTATTTGTAGCTCGATGGGCCCACAAAACATTGGGACATCTAGGGAGAGATGCAACATACAGATTGGCTGGTTATCAAGAGGTAGACCTGACCATGGAGGTCATCACACTGTGAAACATGCACTGCAATCTAGCAAGCCATGCTAGTCTTCTTGCAATAGAGGGTGGTGGCTGGATTTCCAGTATGGTGAGGCCTGAAAAATTGACTATGTTAGAACCACTGCCATGAATACAAGTGTCCTGGTTTTGGCTGGGATAGAGTTATTTTTCTTCTCAGTAGCTGGTACAGTGCTATGGTTTTGGATTTGGTGTGAGAATAATGTTGATAACATGCTGATGTTTTCAGTTGTTGCTAAGTAATGTTTATACTAAGTCAAGGACTTTTCAGTTTCTCAGGTCCTGCCAGCAAGAAGTCTGGAGGGGCACAAGAAATTGGGAGGGGACACAGCCAGGACAGCTGACCTGAACTAGACAAAGGGATATTCCATACCATAGAACGCCATGCTGAGTATATAAACTATAAACTGGGGGTGAGGTGTGGAGTTGGCTGGGTCCTGGCAATCACTGCTTGGGGACTGGCTGGGCATCAGTCAGTGGGTGGTGAGCAATTGTATTGTGTATCACTTGGGGTTTTTTCCCCCTTCCCTTTGGATTTTATTCCTCTCCCCTTCTCTTTCATCATCATTATTATTTTCATAATCATCGTTATCATAATCATTATAAATTTCAATTATTAAATTGTTCTTATCTCAACCCATGAGTTTTACTTTTTTTCCTGATCCTCATCCTCATCCTGCTGGGGGGGAGGGGGAGCGAGTGAGTGGCTGTGTGGTACTTAGATGCCAGTTGGGTTTAAACCACGACACTAAGGCATGTGCTACATACTGATCATGGTGGAAGCGACTACCAGGTGTCTGGAAACATACCCTGTTGACCATGCCACTGCCCAAAACACCATCCTGGGCTGTGAAAAGCAAGTTCTGTGGTAACACAGCACCCCAGAAAGAATTGAATCAGACAATGGGACTCATTTCTGGAATAACCTCATAAAATGAGCTAAGAAACACAGCATGGGTTGAGTGTATCACATCCCCTATCACCCAAAAAGCCTCTGGAAAGACTGAGAGATATAATGGACTTAAAGACTATGTTGAGAGTGTTGGTCACTGGGCCATGGAAGCACTGGGATATAAATTTAGCAGAAGCCACTTGGCTGGTAAACACCAGAGGACCTGCTAACTGTCCTGGTCCTGCCCAAACAAAGCCTCTACATACTGTGGGAGGAGATAAGGTCCTTGTAGGGGAAGTGGCTGGGGAAGGTGATGTGGGTTGCTCCTCCCATGGGAAAAGGCAAACCCATTGGTGGGATTGTCTTCGCTCAAGGACCTGGGTGTACTTGGTGGGTAATGCGGAAGGATGAGGAGACTCAGTGTGTGCCTCAAGGAGATTTAACCTTGGGGAAAAAATAAGCTGTGATGTGAGTTGTATGTTGTAGGAAGTAATGTAGCAGCGACTACCTGAACTGACAGAGAATTATCTTCACAAGGAACTGGGTGAGTTCAGCAATGACCCAAACCAAGCTGGTGTTGGCACCTAACATTCAAACATGCTGCTTCTCCTGTCCTGAGCAACCACCTTGAGAGACAGGACCCAAATCATAGACTGTTATTATGGATATTTTGCAGGGGAGTGGTAGAAACCCATGGAATGGGAAAATAATATCTATATATATGTTAAGGGAGAGGGGATAGTAGTTAATGAGAATGTATAAATCTGTTTGTTGGGTATAAAGCATGTAGTATAAGTAGTAAGTGTTGGTAAGAGGGGATTTCAGGAATGAGAAAAAGATATAAGGGGATGGTCAGAAGATATATAAATGCATCAGTTAATGTGGGACCTCAGCATGATACAAACAGTATGGAATAAGGTGCAGAGATTGTATTGGGTCTGGCTGGGATGGAGTTAACTTTCCTCATAGCAGCCATGATAGTTCTGTGCTTTGCATTTGTGGCTAGAACAGTGTTGATAACACACCAATATTTTGGCTACTGCTGAGCTGTGCTCCCACAGCATCAAGGCTGTCTTTCCAACTCCCCCTGACCCCAGAGACTGGTAGGCTGGGATGGGAGGGAACATAGCCAGGACAGCTGACCCAAACTGACCAAACCAATATTCCATACAATATGATGTCATGCTCAGCAGTAAAAGCTAAGCAAAAGAAAGTAGGGGGAGCATTTGTTATTAAGGCATTTGTTTTCTGAAACAACTGGTACACATACTGAAGCCTTACTTCCCAGGAAGTGGCTGGACATTGCCTGCTAATGGGAAGTAGAGAATAAATCTTCTTTTTGTTTTGCTTTGCTTCCACACGCTGTCTTTGCTTTCATTAAACTGCCTTTATCTTGACCCACAATTTTTTAATCTTATTTTCTCCCCGTCTTGCTGAGGAGGGGGAGTGAGAGAGCTGTTTGCTGGGCACCTGGTAGCCAGCCAAGGTCAACCCACCACATGTGGTCACTGAATTACTTCTTAATCAACATTTGAATACTTCTCTCAGATTCAGCTTCTTGAGAATTCAGGCACTACTACACAGATTCAATACATATATTTGATGCAAGAAAATAGCCCTGTCCTTGTAAGTTTGCAGCTGCTTCTGAGCTTATCCTTTGCTCATCCACAGCTGAAGTGTCTGAAGACAGTGGACTTCACCAAAGAAGTTTAATTCTTTTGTGGATTGATCTTGTAGAATAATATATCTCAGTGATGAACTACCAAGAAAGTTAATTGCATTAGAGTGGAATAAATCCTTAAAGAGAAATCAGTTTTGGCAACTGCAAGATAGCTCCTGGAGATCCACACACATCTGTAACAAATGCTATGCTACTGTAGATACTTATGAAATAACTTGTTTTGTTTGATCAATAGTGGCTACTTATTTAGGAATCCAAGAGCTATTTCTGACTGAACTGCTCACTTTGAAATTATTCACAGTGCAATGGGTATACAAATAAGCATTATACCAATAACCACATTTACTGGTAGATTTTTTGGGACTCTCCCATCCTTATACATACATTATTTCCAGCTTCCTTTGTCCTCTATTGGAGACTCTAGTAGACAAAGGTTGGGAAAGAACATTAAAGAACAGAAAGCATACGAGCCCACTACACCCTGAGCAAAGAACATGGGGAAGGTCAGATGCACACACACTATATACAGAAGGTTAGGACAAAAAAGCAAAAGCAGTTAAACCATTTGATGAATTTGTGCAGATATGATAGAACACAAATATGGATAGCACACTGAGAAGAACCCCAGTTACTAATAAATTCTTTTATGTTCAGATACAATAACTTTTAACTTGCAAAACTCATTAAGGCTGAAAATTAAAAGGAAAGCTCACAACACACTTTTTTTTTTAATTCTGGAGTACATTTTTCTAACAACTCATTTTAATCAGATGGGAAAACAAAAAAAATCATAAAAACATAATTCAGAAAAAAGTTGTTGCAAAGATCTAAGTTAAAACAATTTTAAAACAACTGCTCTAACAACAAAAAATTTTTAGCTAACACTTAAATTTCTTATTTGATTCAAACTGCTGGTCATGAAGCATTTAAAGTGCATTATACATTGTTTTTAGCTTGTGCATGCTATAAGTAGCTATTAGAAACTCAAGGTTATACTTCTTAATTTTATAAAAGCAAACATACAATTTATGTGATACACAGATACTAAAACCATAAAGTTTCCTAGCGCCCAGTATTCTTTTTAGCACTAACCATCAATATTATCATAGATATCCTTTCTGTTACTTCATGTAACCTGATGAAAGTTGAAAAATTCATGAACCCTAAAGGAATTACTCTTGACTATTAACACTGAAGCACATCACCACAAAGAAAATCATATTGCCAAATATAGAACCTGTGTGATGGGATTTTATGGATAGATGAAGATTATTTGCAGCACTTGGGAAAACCTGAGTAATGAAAGTACTTTATCACTACAACTGCAAGCAATTACCACCTACCTGGTCATAAGACAGAAGACTAGCATCATCCTCAGTACTAAAATTTGCTCTAGTTTAAGTTAATATTGAAACTAACTCAAATCAACAAGTCCAGAAGGGGAATGGGCCTATTTCTTTTTCCATCTGAAAATTACTGATTTTGTACCCAGTGACAGTAGAAGAGAAAAAAATGTCTGTTTTAGAAATGGCCCTCAATACATTTTGTAAGGGGGTTATGATATGACGAATGCATTTGTAGTGGTATAGATTCAAGATGTGAAAAGATCCGCCACAAAAATTCATACATGTCTGTACAGTCTCTATGTCATATAAGGATTGGTTATACCAAGTGATTTTAAACTATTCATAAGTGCATTTACACCTCAAAGGGCATGAGGTCAAGTAATGCAATGCATAAATTACCAAGAAACTGATCTGGGCCCATATTTTACCAATAGTGTATGTACTAGAACTATACATAGTTACATAAAACTATGTATAAATAAAACCTAACTTTATTAAAAAAAATTACCAAAATGAAACAAAATGTTAAGAATATGAAAGTTTTTTCCATTACAAGTAAACAACAGAGAATAAAGAAATTATGTTTTCCAGGCCTGTTTAACAGTGAATAACTAAGAATAAATTCTGTTATCATTTAGCACATAGTAACATGCTCCATTATCATTTTACATTTGTTAAATTAGGGCTGTTCTCACAGGCTTTTAAACACTGAAAACTGCTTAAACTCTGCAGTAATATGTATATTATAAAAAGCCAGGAAACAGACAAAGCATTACATTTAAAAAATAATTCTAGTATTACAAAAGGAATTTGCAAACAAACATAGAAAGATTTAATTTTTGGTTTGACAACCTTTTATCTTTAGCTTAATTTATATAAAAATATAATTATTTACATATCAAAGATAAAATCCTAAGCTTTCCCATATATTCAATAATTAAACTAATATTGTATGTTCAATAAATAAAATATCAGTTTTGTAATTAGCAAGACATTAACCAAAAATTAGTATTTTCAAAGCCTCATTCTGTGAAATTAAAAATCATATATATAGACTAGAGAAAATATGTATCAATTAAGAACTAAAAAAAACCCTCTGCATATCAATTTCAATAAATGTTTAAATTCCCTAGTAAATAAGCAGAATAAATGCACTTCACAAATAGACCACAGTGTGCAATTCGTGTAAGATGTAATAAATTTTCAATATCTCTATAATCAGAGCAGACAAAAAGCAAAGGACATTCAAGTTTTAAGAGTTACCTAGAAGAAATAACTTTCATTTTTTATCTGATTATAATTGTCCATATGCATTTACCAAAGCTAGTAAGTATCCATTAAAAGATGCTGAACATATACGCAATATAGAGAATAGGTATATAGATGTTAAAAGCTATGAAGAAAAAAAGGCTTTCAGTTTAAAAGCTAACTCTTGCTGTCTCTTTTTTTTTTTTTTTTAATTATTATTAAAGCAAGCACAGGTAAGCATTAAAACATTTTTGAGAAGAACAGAAATACACTTTAATTTCTTAGGATTATTAGAGGAAAATAACTAGGATTTTGGAGAAGGAAACTAACTCTGAATTATAATCTGTTATGCTTCCTAAAATTTTGTATAATGGAGAAGGTGCCTTAAGTGTGCTTGAAACCAGTCCATTTTTTTCATTAAGAGCAAATGGCTAACTCATAGTTAAAATGGAAAGATTAAGTTGAAAAGAGTTGGTTTATGAATGAAATATCAACCGAGTAAATACTAACTACAAAACTACTGGAAGAATGTAAGCTGTTAAGTTTTCTAAATAATGATATATTTTAATATCCCTTTTTGTTTCTATTTTGAAAGACATCTGAAATGGCTTACAGATTAAAAAGTTTTATTTCAAATTTGCAATGATACTGGTAGGACAGTACCTGTTCCCATGTCTATATCAGTACCTTATATTTGAGATATAAAATCGGGATGAAACTGTGATTTGAGAATTTTACCACTTAAAGAAAACCATTTTTATTCTGACAACTTCTTCATTACAATGTTATGGACAATGAACTAATAGTTTCAGTTACATAGTGAATAGTGGAATCCAAACAGTAAACTCCAAAACGGAAAAAAACAAAAGCAGTACAAGGATGTTTTGGGAGACTCTGAATGCCATTCTTTCAGGGTGGCAATTATTTATTATATAAATCAGGACAGAGTGTTATTTTGGAGGAATGCATTGGGCAGAGTATAGAAGGCTGAAAGCATTCAGATAAAGAATGGAGGTTCACAGAACTGAGCAAGAATGAAAAATCCTCCAAGAATTTGCATGCTGAAGTAAACACTAAAGAAAACTGCAGTGTCTTCTGTCAAGAAGTAAGCAACTGAGATAGTTCCGGTACTCAAATTATTGACTTAATAGCATATACAAATATTCTACAACCTACTTTAATATTACCACTTGTCATCGCAAAGAACATATGTTAAATGATAATACAAACCCCAAAATACTTTCAGTTTAATAGAATTCTTGGAATGCATGCATTACCTTAAAAACAGGATTCAGTAGAATAACACCTGATTTCTTTGTAATAATTTGCTTTGTTGTATAATGATGGTCTATGAGCTGAGGAATAGTTTGAAACCCAGTTCCTTCAAAGCGATACTGATTCTGTATGGACATAAAAGGAAATAATTGTTTCTGTACAAGCAAAATTTCAAAGAAGAAACTGTAAAAGAACATTACCAAGTTTCCATCACTAGTAACAAATAAAGAAAAATTTGCTTTTACAGAATTAAATCTCTATCCTATTCAATTTAATAACACTTCTACTGAAGTAAATAGAATGATGATCAGGAAGATAATAAATTAATAAATGAAAAATTACTGCACCACTCATTTAAGGCAACATAATAAAATAACTATTTATTTAAACTTATTTTTTAAAAAAGGAAGCTCTTCTAATGCAAGAGGTGGGGCAGTTTGGGATACTTAAGCTGTGACAGAATGAAATAAAAAGATTATAAACTGGAAGAAATGATACTAACTTCCAGAGTAAATAAAACTCTAAAAATAATAATAAAAAGGCCCCAAACATAAAAAAAAATATAAATCTGTCAATCTAATAAACAAGAGATAAGTAACACTATCTCACCCAGATATTACTGCACTTAGAACATTTGATAAAATTAACAAATCCCTAGCACAGAGTATGCACCCATGATTGGTCTTTAATAAGAAGTATATACCAAAGCAGTCTACAGGAGTACAGTCTACAAAGGCAGGTCATGCATGTAATTTATAAAGAAGTTGAGCAAGACAAAATTCCTTTTTTTTCCCCTTCTACCCTTTTTCTCAGTTTATATAATTTTAGATACATAATTCAACATAATGCCAACAATACTGTGGAATCTCAATATTTTCTTAGAAGCATGTAAAATTTTCTTAGCAAAGAATGCTATAAGGTACTTTCAGATACTAAGGAAAAAAAAGGTTATCTTCATTGGTTATCCCTGCCATTACACTTGAGGGGAGGAAAAAAAGGTAAATTAGTATTTATTTAATCATCTTAAATTCTACATTAAGGCTAAGTGATTGGGAAGCAGAATAAACTACTGTGTCTATATAAGGTCTAAATATCTACAGTTAGAAGACTCTTCCCACAAAAGAGGAACTCCTGTAAGCCAGCCAGCAGAATTGGCAACAATAAACAAAGACCACAATTAAAATAAAGCATAGATGGTGATTCAGGTTAATTTACAAAACTGGGCAATGAAAACCTCTACCACTGCCATGCAGATATTTTTTTTCTAACACCTACAGTTAAATTCTTTGCAGAATGCATTATACGAAGTTTCTGTTCATTAGGAATAAACACATACATTTCCTGTAATGTTTTATCACTATTATTAAGGAGAGTTTGGTCACGTCACTTATTTTTATCTTATTACTGGTTCTCTATTGTAAACATGGTTTCACAGTCTAAAATACTTGTGGTTTATTCCCCTAATGTCATTCACTAATTAATACTGACTCAGCTTTGCTTGCCCAGTAACACTAGTCTCCGTTCCTTTCAAACAACCTCCTTCAGATTTCTGTTTGATGATCAAAAAAACTTTAGCACGGTTAGGGTGTCCTGAGATGTCTGCCTAGCACAATAACCAGACCTGCATAACATTTCCTCATACCAGATCCAGCCTCGCGCTCATCTGCTGCCATTTAAGCTTATTTACCCTCAGGGCAGACAACATTATTTTATTCTGTGTATTTACATGAGATCCTGATTAAAATCACTAACAAACAACAGTTTGAAAATAGCATAGCCTCAAAGAGGAACAGTGAAAAACAGAGTAGCCCTTAGCGACAGTGGTGAATTTTGATGCTTAAAACTGAAGGATGAGCTGATTTATCATGCAAATACTTTTATTTGGATTAGTGCTTAAAAATATTTGCAAAACTAGAAAGAATACTTATGTAATTAAAGAACTGTTAAAATGGGTATATGTTATATACTTCTGCTCTGCAGTCTTTGATTCAGAAGAAAATTTAAGGCCAATGGAGACCAAACCTGTCAGTGATGTAAGAATGTGATTTGACCAGTCACAGAGAGACGATTCAACACTATTTATACCAAAGTGAAAAAAAATTATTACACTTTACTCTCAGCAGACTTCCCTACCAAGATGTTCATGAATTCAGTCACTCTTGTCATATGGCCATAACAATCTCATCACTTATTAAATGCTTTTCAGGGTTAATAAGCTTTACAATAAAAAAAGCAAGCTTTTTTTCACAGTAAAAGCAGATGATTCGACCCATAAGAGTGCATAAGGAGTCTTGCATTTCTTTATGAAAAAAAAGTTTTAGCTTCCATAATTGTCAAGAAAATCACCCACAAATTAATCCCAAGAGCAGATGAACATAAGGTGCTACTACTAAATGTACAAGCAGAGAGTTCTAGTGACCTGATAATGTTTGGATTGTGCAATAGTAAACTATCAATCTTACATTTCTAATATAATACCTAAAAGAAAATAGTGAAATTATGGGAATTTATTTACAATTCTGTAAATTTTTCTTGGAAAAGTGGATATTAAAAAGTGTCAGATTACAGATAAAGGTAGCCTCAAAGTAATACTTATTAAAAAATATTTCTATTTTAATTTGCTTTAAAGCCCAGTCCCAGTCTACATTGTTTGAAGCCCCACTGGTGTATGACACATACAATGATTTACACAAAATTATTTCAGCCACGCTAAGCACATAATGTGCATTTAATTCTGCTGAGTAAGGATAAGAGCTCCAAGGATCTTATAAGACTGCGTGTATCTAGGTATAGGTAGTTTTATCACTGTTATTCACTGACTTTTTGCCAATTGTTAAATCCTAAAAGGAAAGTTATGGGTGAAAATTAAGAGAACACCCAGACAGATCAGTGTCCACATTGATCCTACAAAAACATTCCAACTTCTATGAAGTTTGAACAATACCACTACCCCTCATTAAAAAAAAATAAACCAGCAACACAATACTGACTTCCCCAGGTATGCTGCATCAGCTGCGGATTTAGACTGGGAAACATAGTGTAAACACAGTTATACTACCGAATCTGTGCATTTGTCTGTATAGTTTGACTGAAGTTTGGCAGATTTTATTGCATCAGACTGAAGTATATTTTTTCAGTATTACTAAATCAAAATTGAGATTGATTTGCTGGTATATTACACCTATATTCACAGAGTAAAGAGCTAGAAGCATTTCTAGTAATGTTATGAGTACTATCTTATTTTCAATGAGTTTGAAATTCTGAAAGGTCCAAATAAAAATACATATATAAATAAAAACAAGAAATGTAATAAAAATTAAAAGTAATACATTGTGTAAAAGTGAATAAATATTAATGTAGTTTAAAATGACCAGTTTTTCATAAGCTAGAGAAACAACGGGATCAATTTTGGTCTTTACTCAGAAGCATACATGCTATGTAATATTCACAAATGTGTGTTCTGCTGAACAAAACAACATCCATAAGTCTAAAAATAAAACATATATTTCAAAAGCAGCATGGATTTCTATTCCCAGCTATAAACAAAACAGAATAGAATATTTTCTCCTAAGTGAACGTTTCCATTTTTCAGGAAGATTCAATGGAATCTTTACAATCTGAACTAAAAGTAGCCTAATAAGCACCAACTGTGAAAATAGGTTTAAAAATAAATAAATGTACATGCATAAATGAGTAGTAATAAGTTCTGGATTTCAAAACATATACAGAAATATCTTGGGTTTTTCAACATAGGATAAAATATGTAGAATAGCCTCATACTTCATATTTTTCTTTTATTCCACAAAATTACCTTTTCCTCCAATTTGAGCACTGATGGAAATATTTCCAACAGTTTTCAAATTTTCATATAAAAGCTAAAGGTATATCTCACAGTAAATGATGTAGATTCTAAATTGTTTATCTGAAATAATTAACTTCCTAACATTGAATATTTAGTACTGTATCAGAGACGTACATCAGCATATTGTATGATAAAGTGTCTCCGTTGTCCATCTGAAAACACAGAAAGGACATATTCACCAGGTTTCCCGTGGCTCTCTCGCACCAAGAAGTCTCCTTGCTGTTTTAACAGCTCCTGGGCTTCTATTCTTGGAATTGCACCATGGTACCAGTCTTGCTCTGCCAATGGTTTCACAGTAGTTGATATTACATCAAAGAACTTGGAAAAAAAGTCAAAGAAAAATGTTAAAGTAACAGTACATTTTTAGAGATTAGTTTTCCATGAAAAGCATGATGAACAACAATAATTTCTATTTCTGTATCTAAATTGCATATTGCTATTAACAAACAAAATTATTTTACACTAAAGGCATACTGACCACCTTTTATTCTATTAAAAAAATACTGACGAAGCTATCAGCCTTTCTCACATATTCTGACATGCTATTAACAACAGTACCAAATTAAGCATGTCTTTATCCAGAGACAAATTTCTGTGATATAAGAACATAAAGTAAGAAATTGAGGTGTCAAAAGTATTTGTATTGGCTAAATAATTTGCATCAAATTTAAAAATCCTATTCCAAATCAAATAATAATACTAAGAGCCATTTTCTTCCCAGTATTTACACCATAACAGATGTTGTGGTTTAACTCCAGCCAGCAACTAAAAGTACCATGCAGCTGCTCACTCACTCACTCCCTCCCCTCCATCTGGTGGGATAGGGAGGAAAACTGGATAAAAGGTAAATCTTGTGGGTTAAGATAAGAACAGTTTAATAATTGAAATAAAGTAAAATAATAATAACAACAACAATAATAATAATAATTGTAATGAAGAGGAGAGGGAGAGAGAAGAATAAAACCCAAGGGGAAAAAACAAGCAATGCACAATACAATTGCTCACCACCCACTGAATGATGTCCAGCCAGTCCCCCAGCAGCGATTGGTGGATCTCAGCCAACTCTGCTCAGTTTATATACTGAGCATGATGTTCTATGGAATGGAATATCCCTTTGGCTAGTTCAGGTCAGCTGTCCTGGCTCTGCTCCCTCCCAGCTCCTTGTGCACTTGCTCACTGGCAGAGCATGGGAAACTTGAGAAGTCCTTGATTTAGAGTCGGCACTACTTAGCAAAAACTAAAAACATTAGCGTGTTATCAACATTATTCTCATACTAAATCCAAAACACAGCACCGCCAGCCACTAGGAAGAAAATTAACTCTATCCCAGCTGAAACCAGGACACTATCCACCCCTTATTCATAGAAATATAGAATCATTTAGGTTGGAAAAGATCTTTAACCGGACTGCTGGCTGGGCCTAATCCCCCAGTTGTCCTGCACGTGCTGTGTGATCACACTCAGGATGATCTGCTCCATAACATTCCCCGGCACTGAGGTCAGTCTGACAGGCCTGTAGTTTCCTGGATCCTCCTTCCTGCCCTTCTTGTAGATGGGTGACACATTGGCTAACCTCCTGTCTTCTGGGACCTTCCCAGTTAGCAATGTTATTCCATACTATTTATGTCATGCCCAGGTCACACTTTCCAATACATCCCAGTTAACCACCATCACCTTTCCAGTCCTTTGATACATATATATACACATAGAGAGATATCATTCCCTTAGTCTATGGGCCATCCCTATAAAAGACCTTTGAGTTCATTTAGTCCATGACATTGGGCTCCATCTGTCATAACAGTCTTTCAGGGCAGGAAAGATGGGGCGTGGTGTTGGACTGTTGGAAGTTGAAGCCAGTTCTGATTCCACCACCACTGCGCTGGTCTAGTCTCATCAAAGTTCATTCTTCATTAATGTGGCAATCAAAAGGGAGCTGGGTTCAGATCCCAAAATCCGGAGCGGCTGAGATGGGTGCCAAGAGGCGCCTAGTGCAGTGATGGGCTTATAGTGTTGGATAGCAATTAACATCATACAATTTATTTCATTGGCTATTCTCACATAAATCAAATCCCCTTGAGGCACACATCGAACTTCCCCATCCTCCCTCATTACCCACCAAGTGCACCCAGGTACTTGAGCAAAAGCAATCCCACAAATGGGTTTGCCTTTGCCTGAGGCAGGAATAACAGATTCTTTTCCCAAGCATATTTTTAACGTGCACAACGTTATCCCCTTCTACAGTACATAAAAGTTTTGATTAGGCAGGGAAAGCTCAACTGGCAAATCCTCTAGTGCTGACTAACCAGGTGCGTTTTGCTAAATGTGCATCCCAGTGTTTGAAGGTCCCACCACCCATTGCTCTAAGCGTAGTCTTTAATAGTCCCTTACATCGTTCAATTTTCCCAGAGGCGGGTGCATGATAGGGAATGTGATATACCCACTCAATGCTGTGCTCTTTGGCCATGAGGTTTCCAAAATGAGTCTTGTCTGACTCAATTCTTTCTGGGGTACCGTGTTGCCATAAGACCTGTCTTTCAAGGCCCAGGATAGTGTTTTGGGCTGTGGCATGGGGCACAGGATATGTCTACAGCCACCAAAGGTCAGTTCCACCATTGCAAGCACATGGAGCTTGCCTTGGTGGGTCTATGGGAGCGATACAGTCAATCTGCCAAGCCTCCCTGTATTTATATTTCAGCCATTGTCCTCCATACCACAGAGTCTTTAACCACTTGGCTTGCTTAATTGCAGCGCATGTTTCACATTTGTGGATGACCTGTGCAATAATGTCCATGGTCAAGTCCACCCCTTGATCACAAGCCCATCTCTTCCTTGATGGTCTGAGGTGTCATGGGCCCATTGCACTATAAATAATTCACACTTCTGTTGCCAATCCAGAGCTGCCCAAGCCACTTCAATCTTAGCAGCCTGATCCACCTGTTGGTTGTTTTGATGCTCTTCAGTAGCCCGAATCTTGGGTACCTGAGCATCTACATGACATACCTTCACAACCAGGTTCTCCACCCAGGCAGCAATATCTTGCCACAATGCAGCAGCCCCGATGGGTTTACCTCTGCGCTGCCAGTTGCTCTACTTCCATTGCTGCAACCACCCTCACAGGGCATTTGACACCATCCATGAGTCAGTATAGAGGTAAAGTATTGGCCATTTTTCTTGTTCAGCAATGTTGTGGCTGTGTGCTCCCCCTCCCCTGCTTCCTTCCCAGCTTAAGCCATAACCACCAGTGAGGGTTGTGATGGCTGCATCCAGCTTACTCTGGAATTTGGGGGATGGATTGTAACATGGTAGCCAAGAGCTGTCTGGAATGGTGACCCAGACTACTTGCTGGTATGTAAATATGACTATAAATCTTTACTTTATAAATAGTGGACAGCCCAGGGCCCATTGAGCTCTCCTACATGGCAGCGGGGTGCACGCCAGGATCTCCCCTTGAGTAGGGACACCTCTCAAAGTTACTTCTTGAGGTTGAGAGATTCTTTGCCGCAACAGATCCTTGATAAGTGATTAACAGAATGCTAAACTTTGAAATCTTAGCTAAGTGATATAAAAGATTGATTGTGCACATATAATCTTTAGACATAAACCACTGACCAATTCTGGGACTTGGATTGGATTCACTGGCACCTAGACTCTTATCTGAGAAGGAGTTTAGAAAGCAAGGAGGTCTTTCCTGAACCTCATGACTCAACAGGAGGGTCTCCCTGATAGTTTGTCTGACCCTGTCCTCTGTGCAGTAAATAATCAAGGGTACCTTGCCATTGAATCTTGTTAAAACAGTCACATTTACCACTGAACTTTGCTAACTCACAGTTTTATATCAGTAAAGTATGTTGCTCTCTTATGAGTGAAGTGCATGACTCCATTCACAACAAATGCCAGCTGGACAGCTTTCACCTCTGCAAACTGACTTGATTCACCTTCTCCTTCAGCAGTTTCTGCAACTTGTCATAGGGGGCTCCATACAGACCCCTTCCACCTCCAATGCTTTCCTACAATATGGCAGGACCCATCAGTAAGCAAGGCATATTGCTTCTCATCTTCTGGTAATTTATTATACAGTGGGGCCTCTTCAGCACATGTCACCTCCTCCTCTGATGACATCCCAAAATCTTTACCTTCTGGACAATCCATAATAATTTCCAAGTTACCTGGATGATTGGGATTTCCTATTTGAGCTCGTGTGATCAGCATGACCCACTTACTCCATGTGGCATCATTAGAGGAGACCCTCCCTTTGAACATCCAGCCCAGCACTGGCAGTTGGGGTGCCTGGAGGAGCTGTGCTTCAGTACCAATCACTTCTGAAGCAGCTCAAACCCCTTCATAAGCTGCCAGTATCTCTTTTTCAGTTGGAGTATAGTGGGCCTCCGATCCTCTGTATCCCTGACTCCAAAAGCCCAAGAATTGACCTGAAGTTTCCCCTGGTGCTTTCTGCCAGAGGCTCCAGGTAGGGCCATTCTCCTCAGCTGTGGTGTAGAGCACATTTTTTACATCTTGCCCTGTCCGGACTGGCCCAAGTGCTACTTCTTGAACTATCTCCCCTTTAATTTGTTCAAAGGCTTGTCATTGCTCAGGGCCCCATTTGAAATCATTCTTCTTCCAGGTCACTTCATAGAGAGGGCTTACAATCAGACTGTAATTTGGAATGTGCATTCTCCAGAAACCCACAATGCCTAGGAAAGCCTGTGTTTCTTTCTTACTAGTTGGTGGAGACATTGCTGTTATTTTGTTGATCATATACATTGTAATCTGACAATGTCCATCTTACCATTTTATTCCCAGAAACTGGATCTCCTGTGCAGGTCAATTTACCTTACTTTATTTTATGGCAAAACTGGCTTTCAGAAGGATTTGGACTATTTTCTTCTCTTTCTCAAAAACTTCTGCTTTATTGCCCCACATGATGATATCGTCAATATATTGCAGGTGTTCTGGAGCTTCACCCTTTCTCGTTGCATCCTGGGTCAGTCCATGGCAGATGGTAGGGCTGTGTTTCCACCCCTGGGGTAGTTGATTCCAGGTGTACTGGATGCTCCTCCAAGTGAAAGCAAACTGTGGCCTGCATTCTGATGCCAAAGGAATTGAGAAACACACATTGGCAATGTCAATCATAGCACACCACTTGGCTGCCTTTGACTCCAGTTTGTATTGGAGAACCAGCATGTCTGGTATGGCAGCATTCACTGGCGGCATGACTTCGTTCAGGCCACAATAATCTACTGTTAGTCTTCACTCCCCATTAGAATTTCTTACTGGCCATAGGGGGCTATTAAAGGGTGAGTGGGTCCTGCTCATCACTCCTTGTCTCTCCAGTTACTGAATCAGCTTATGGATGGGAATCAGGGAGTCTTGATTGGTGCAATATTGCCACTGATGCACTGTTGTGGTAGTAATGGGCACCTGTTGTTCTCTGACCTTCAGCAACCCCATAACAGAAGGGTCTTCTGACAGACCAGGCAAGGAAGAAAGCTGCTCAGTTTCCTCTATCTCCAAGTCAGCAATAATGAAAGCCCACCTTTTGGGCCCTTAAAATACCATCTCCTGAAATAATCTATGCCAAGGATGCATGGAACCTTTAGGCCAGTCACAACAGGGCACTTTACTACTCATTCCCAGTCAGGCTTATTTCAGCCTCCAATAGTTAGCTGTTGGGATCCCCCTGCCACTCCAGAAATACAAATGGATTCTGTCCCTGTATAGCTTGATGGCATTAGGGTACAATGTGCACTGGTGTCTACTAGAGCTTCATACTCTTGTAGGTCTGACATGCCAGGTTATCTGATCCACACAGTCCAGTAAACCTGGTTGTCCTTCTGTGGTGGAAGTTTATTAAATAATGATTGATTTAGTTGGTTAATGCCAACCAACTAAATAGAGTACCAGCCACCTGTGTTTCAGTTGCACAAAAGCATCAGAAGAATGTTATTCATTTTAATATCTCTGTGGGAAAATCACCTTGAGGGGGGAATTAGAGATAAATCGGGTCCTAATAGAAGCGTAGTATTACAGAAAGCTTTTTAGGGTAAAATAATTGTGGTAGTGGGAGATTGCGACCACCTACTCAAATGGCCCCCCCAAAGAGGATGAATCCCCCACTCGGGGAGCATGCGTAGTAAATTTAAAATGATCTGTATCTTTAAATGAAAGTGAGAGAACTTTACACCAATCATAATAAAGTGACTAGAGTTACTCAAGCTCCACCTGAGAGTAAAGAGAAGTATAAAAAGTGAATGAATGAGGGGACAAGTGGTGAAGACACCACCGAGAACAAGTTAAGGGGAAGACACTACCAAGACTGACTCCTGGGATCGGCCGATGGGCTGAGCGTTTCTTCTCCCCCCCTTGGGACGCCTTGGGTGAGACTTAAACTAAGCGCTTCCTTCAGGAGACTTAGAAATATAGAAATATCTCTAGAGAGTTACTCTTTAATATTTGTAGCCAGGCTGTATTGTTTGTAACTTTTCCCCACGTTTTATACTTTATAACATTTAATTTGCATGTGCCTTTTGCAGACAGTCACTATCACTGGCAATCCGAAGAACCTGTATATCTGTTGCACAAATAAAACTGCACTGTTAAGTAGCTGGTCGTCGCAGTTTCTCATTGAACACGACCAAACCCTAGAGCGTGGCCGTGCTAGTTCATGAGTACGACTGGACTGGCAGTGCAGACTGCTATTAGCGTATCCAGACCTGTGGTAGTTTAATATACATATTAAATGTGACTGGACTGATAGTGGTAAATTGGACATCACTTAGAATTTAAACCTAGCCGCACCTAACCTCCCACCTCGGTGAGGACAGTTAGAAGGCAAGGGGGTTTATTTTCTGCCAAATTACTCCATCCCCTTTAACCCAACATATCTCTTTCCTGCATTTACCATTATGTCAGAAGAAGAGAGCTTGGTGGGACACTATTAGGTAGCACAGGTGCTGGTATAGGATTTGTAAATTGTATAGTTACGGAATCATTACAAAATAAGTTAAAGACAGGAGGACAGGATATATCCCAACTGATCAGCTTACAAGCGCAATGGATGCCTACTGTGTTCCAACCTCAAAAGTTCACATTAAAATATGATACTGAATTCTTATAATTGTTTGATTTGTCACAAGCCAGCAGATTGCAGATAAACCAGAACATGAGTCAGTTTGTAAATTGGGCTGAATGTACTTTGCAAATGTTTTATATAATCATGAAGCAAAATAAGACCCAGAATGATTTAAAAAGTAACAATGAATTAATTTGGTGGACCGTATTGAAACCATGGATTCCCACAACACGTTGGATTCTGTTGTCACCTGAAACAGTACAATGCACTGACTATTATTGTGCAGGGAAAATAACACACTTTAATATAAGCTGTCCCTCTGAATTAATGTGTAAGTTTGTAGTTTTACCCATTATTTTTGAGGAAAAGTCTCCCTTTATTCCTGAATACTGGCTACCCCATTTTGAGGGTACGTATCTAGATGCTAGAAATTAAACACACAATTTGAACTTGTGTTCTTGTACTACGGACGGAGTAGTATGCAGTCAAAACTCTCAATTATATGAGCCTTGTCTTTTAGAACACTCAGTAAATTTATGCCGATGGACAATACTACCATCTACCTTTTCTATGTTTATTGAAATAGGGCCACAACATGTTTGTGTAGTGACCTCTAATCAAAACACAACTCAGATTTATAATTTGACCAGCCCCTTTTCAGGATGTTTAGTAAATGTGACTCATTTATATTGGAAAGGGAGAAACCTCACTTTTATCCCGGATAGAGAACAGCAAGTAACTTTGTACTGGCATCCTGATATCTTAAACCAAAGTAATGAATATCTCTTTGGAACCTTTAAAGCAAATTTTGAAGGACATGGAACACATGAGGAAACATTTGGAGGAAACAAGAAATAAAACCTTGATTGACAGTCAAATACAGACTGTGATAGTGGGGCACCAGCTAGTCGATTTTGGGTGTCAAATAGAGCGTGAAACTGCCCATCATTGGTGGGATATATTTACTGGATATTCACCTTCCATGACTAAAGTGTTAAATGCTTTACTTCATCCTGTAATTGTGATTTTTATTATGTTGTTAATGGTGGAATTGTCATTCATGGTATAAAATTTGTAAGCTAACTCAAGATCCTATGATGATACCTTTATCGTATGCTTTTCATAAGCAGTAACCAAAGGACCGAATGTGGTGGAAGTTTATTAAATAATGATTGATTACTGCTTATGAAAGAGTCTTTGATCATGTATTTAATTAGGAATTGTTTAACTTGGACAGTGACCTCAAGGAGCTCAAGGACAAATATAAATTGCATTTAATGAATCTGACAGATGGTGCTTGTTCTGGGCCCCCTGAACAGGCAGAATGTGAGCAGGACCATCTGGACAGTAAATGTTGTGTGCAGCTGTGTCATGACAGTAACTCCACCACACCTGGACATCTGGCCAACATCCCTGGCACGTGTGGACCTTATGGATCATGAGACAGTGCACGCCTGCGCTTGGCACAAATTTAAAAGCTTACATACACTAGATATGTAAGCTGTTTCTGATTTTGCTGAGTATAAAAGCGGGCAAGCTCCAGGACTGGGCCAGAAAACTCACCTATGGGCGGACACACCACATAAGAACTTCCCAGTTACCAAGAGACTCCGGGAGAGAGGAAAGGAAGGAAAGGGGGGAAAGGGGGGGAGGAAGGGAGGGGGAGGAAGGGAGGGGGGGAGGGAATTAGTTGTGGGAAGATGTCTCCCCCATAGGTTGGGTCTCTGAGGAGAAAAGGCAAAAGTTGTAATTATTAATAGTTCCCAGTAGATGGCCCCCGAAGTACAAAGGTAATGGCAATGCTGAGTACACACACCAGATTAGTTTCACAACCAGCAATTCTATCATATCACAAGCCAGTATTACAAAGTACAAAACAATAACCTTAGCCCAGGCCCCAAGGATGATAAACAACACAACAAGGAACACATACAGCAAGTAAGGTATTACATGATGCAACCTTGAGATCACACGCAGCAACTCTGAGAGGAAACAAATCAACATTGTGACCAGCAACTATTAAACTAATATAATAAATGTTTATGAAAAAATTGTTTTAATATGCTCTGGTCAGATGTGTTGTTATCTCAGCCCTTGGGCATATTGTGCTTATGAACTTACATACAGGTTCTGAAGGCACAAAGATTCTGAGATGCTATTTTCATTGGTTATAAATGGAAGATAATGAGTTTTAACCTATAACTTCACATATTAATTTTAAACAACCTTACATTGTTTAAGAAAACACTTAGAAAACCATTTTTTTCAATGACTACTTCAGATTTATTTGTTATGGATAGACTGAGAAGCCCCTATTTAGGCTCTGTGTCATTCAAAATAATTAATGCCAGAGCTCATACAAATTCTTACTTTTAGAGTGATAAATCTCTGAATAAAATAATAGACTCCATATTGCATCATGAACACATATCTGAACATGTCCCAGAAAAGCCTGTTGAACTGCATTTTAGATAACAGAATGAAAACTAAATCCTCATAAAGGCCTATCAAACAGATACAAATGAAACCTGAATGAACCTCAGCTACTGATCTACCCAGATGAAACAAGGTTTTTCTTCTTCATATCATCAAGGATGATATGATATTTCTGCCATATAGAATTGTGAAAGAGAACAGAAACATCCCACTGATGCATGCAAGAGAAAAATGTAACACAATGTAACTCTGGGCAGACTAGAGGCTACCTGCACATTTACGGTTTCCCTGAAGAGTCATTCAGGTTAAGATGGCTTATCTAACAAAAAATAACACTAGGAAGAACTTCAAACTCTCAGGAGGAACAAGTAGACCCCAGAACGGAAGCCTACACAGGACTTTGGAGGATTGTCATCAGTGGCACAAAGTGCAGTTGGAGGCAAGTCACTAGTGGTGTACCCCAGGGATTGATACTGAGGCCAATACTGTTTAACCTCTTCATTAGTAACCTGTAGGCTGGGACAGAGCGCACCCTTAGCAAGTTTGTAAACAATGCAAAGCTGGGAGGAGTAACTGATACACAAGATTGTAGTGATGCCATTCAGAGGGACCTCAACAGGCTGGAGAAATGGACAGAGAAGAATCTCATGCAGTTCAACAAGGGGAAGTGCAAAGTCCTGCACATGGGGAGGAATAACCCCAGGCACGAGTACAGGCTGCGGGCTGACTGACTGGAAAGCAGCTCTGCAGAGAAGGGCCTTCCCCCTAAGAAGAGGGTCCTGGTGCACACCAAGCTGACCATGAGCCAGTAATGCACCCTTGCAGCAAACAAGGCCAACAGCCTCCTGGCCTGGATTAGGAAGAGCATTACCAGCAGGTTGAGAGAGGTGATCCTTCCTCTCTATCCAGCACTGTCAAGGCCACACCTGGAGTCCCGTGTCTAGTTCTGGGCTCCCAAGTACAAGAGAGACATGGACATACCGGAGAAAGTCCAGTGAAGGGCCACAAATATGATTAAGGAATTGGAGCAACTTTCATATGAGAAGTGGCTGAGAGCTGCAACAGTTTATCCTAGAGAAGAGAAAGCTCAGGGTGAGGGGGGGGGGGTGTGTGTGTCTTATCACTCTGTATAAATACCTGATGGGGGGAATGAAGAAGAGCTCTTCTCAGTAGTGCCCACTGACAGAAGAGTCAATGAGCACAAATTAAAACACATGAAATTCCATCTGAACACAAGAAAACACTTTTTACTGTGAGGGTGATTAAATACTGGAACAGGTTGCCAGAGAAGTTGCAGAAGCTCTATCTATGGAGATATTCAAGATCCGACTGGACATGGTCCTCGGCAACCTGCTCTAGATGACCCTTACTGAGCAGAGGGGTTGGACTAGATGATCTCAAGAGGTCTCTCCTTCCAACTTCAACAATTCTGTAATTCTGTATAAAAAATGCCTTTAAGTCTGGGGGTTCCTAGCTTTCTTTCTAAATTATATCTCAAAAGGGCTAATTTAGTCCATGGTCCTGATGGAAAACAAGAATATATATAAGAGTCTGAAAGAGACTCATAGTCTCAGACACTGACATTGGGATCTAAAGCCCTGGGTGTCTATTTTATCAGGGATATCTTTAGACATGAGATCTGAGACCAACACTATAACCAATAGACCCATCACTAGAAAGAATAAGTATGCTCTATTACAGATTCAGAGAAGTGGGACAGTGTAAGAAAGAATAACAGTTTGAACAAAAAGTACACAGATTTTTTAAGATAGAAAAGGGATGTACTCCAGCATAATTAATTTATTAACATAATGAAAGACTAAAAGATCAGAATATTGTTCAGCCAAGATGGCAGTCCTATTTTTCAATTTCATCAACAGTTAAATACTTCTCAGACTGGAGATGTCTACCATTGTTGAAGTTAAATGACACAAATCTATTCTCTTTCAGAAACTCCTGAAACAAAAATAATGTTTCAAAATGTTATAAAAGGTGTGACAGGTACCTGCCCTTGACCCCTGGTAATAGTGTCATCATCATTCTGCCAAGGATCTCAAATAGAACCTGTCTGTCCCCTTAGTGTTGGGTGACAAAAGGTTATTTATTTTGTTAAGGGATATTAGAAGTAGCACGTGTACACACACCCCCCCACAACATTGACAAGTAGCATGTGTACCACCCCCACACACACACCCTGCACACACATGACATTGACACAGCCAGTTACACAGACTGCCACAGACAAGATGCTACCTTCAACCACACCTACATGTAGGACTAACATAAGTATAGGCAGCCAAGTCCCCTTCCACCTCTTCAGCTGGTAGAGATAGGAGGTCATTAGTGAAGGTACATGTAGAGGAATGAAGCTGGGTTAATTAACATTGATAATATACAGCTGTGGGCTGGCTTCAGGGGTGGTGGGTTGGCTGATGTAGATAAGGTGCAGCTGTGGCTGGTTCTGTTAAGTGGTTGAGAGCCAATGAAGAGAGAGCAGCTGAGGAAGAAGTAGAGAGAGTGAGTGTGCCCTGGATGAAGAGAGATTAGGAGAAGGCAGCAGAGGGACTGTTGTGAAGAGTAAGTTGATATGTGATGGTAAAAGATCTTGTTGTAGCTGGCTAGTTTGAAGAGTGCTGTGACAGGTACACATATGATATACTCTCTATATTCACATGTGCACACACATTCACTGTGATCCCTTGAGTACTGGTATGGCCCCCTTTGTCCACTACCACGCCTGGATTCCAGGCACTCTTACCTGCTTCACAGGTCTCCTACTTGCCAGCTAGTCCAGTTCAATGCTTGTTAGCAGACATGCACTCACACACTCTTCCCACAGGCGCTCTACACTCATAAGTTCCCCTGAGTATATCAGCACAGATCCTTGCCCACCCAATATCCCTGCCCAGACCCAGGGCCTCCAAGCTGGACTAGCCAGCAAGTAAAAGTTTGCTAGCAAACTCCACACGCACACTCCCCTACTCCCCAGGTTTAGAGACACTTGGAAATGCCCTCCTGCCAGCAGCCAGCACCAAGGGGCTGTGACACACAGTCCTGCTCCAGCTCTCCAGCTGCTGACACTGAGCCCCTCACTTGCCTCACTCATGCTAGTCCCTTCCAGTAGCTGGTTTTCCCACCCCAGTGGCTGGAGGCAAGAGACCCACACACACACACACTCACTCCTGTAGCTGACACCACATCCATTCACACCAGTTCCCTCAGTAGCAGGCATTCCAGGCACAAGGTCTGTAGGACCCTACCTGGATTGAGAGCTATGGCCCCTACAACTACTGATACTAGGACCATCACTTTCTCTAGTAGCTGACACCACAGGCCAGGGGAGCCTACCCCCACAACACCCCTGACTGCAGCAGTGGGCACCAAATCCACTCATACAGCACACAGGTCTCATGAGTAGCTTAGTCCTTGCAGCGCACACACACAAGACAGAGAGTGATAGTTAAGAAAATATTTAATAAGATATAAGAAGATAGGATAGACCGCAGTGATCAGGTGCAGGGCTCAAGCATACTGACTGGCCCCGTTCTGCCTGTGACCAGCCCCTTTGATAGTCTTTTCTGTCTACACTCTTCTTTGTTCATCCCTATTTCCCCTTCCCCTGGATACTGCCTCATCAGTTGGCATAGTTCCACCTACCCCTCTCAAACATCCTGGACTCTCAGGTTTGCATCCAAAATCCCTATTTGCCTACAGTTTCTTGATAGCCCCTCAGTGTGACTGACCAGTTTTGTTTCTGGTTATTGTCTTTGTTAATGCTAATTGATCAGGTTTTATGTCTCTCTGTGTTTGTCTCCCTCCCTTTCCTTATCCTACCAGCTGAAGAAATGAACACTCTCACACTCCACATATCCTAACCAATTAGTGTGACTGGCCAGGTTTGTTCTTATAACCCTCCCTTATCATTTGTCCCTCAGGTTTGTCTCTGTTTTTGCTTATGACTCCTTTGACCAGATACCCTTAAAGGAGCACATATTCTCCTTCCACATACCCTTACATATTTGAACATTTATTGTTCAAAGACACTACATTTGACTGACCTTTGCTACATGATCAAGAAATGTTATGGGATTCAAATTAATAAACCTATTCCCACAGAAACACATTTCTACTCCAAAAGAAACACGTCTAAGGATAAAAAAAGAGTTCAATTTCAACAAGCTAGTTCATAGCCTTCATAAAAAAAAGGTTAAAACCCCCACGTCTGACAATAACAACAGCTCTTATAAAATGGATATTATCCACTATGACCATGGAACTCATTTTATAGCTTACAAAAGAGGCAGCCACTGGATAATAACACCTGATTATATTCAAATTGGGTCAAGTCTGAATCACTGATTAGATTATCATGTTCACATCCCAGAATAAAAACATCTTTATTACACAGAAAAAACAGGGAACATTTTAGACATTGCTAATTAAGGTATTTTTTATAACACTAACATCAACCTTTCCCCTTCTTTTAAATTTGTTTAAACAAATATTCATTTCTTTAGAAGAAAGCCATGAAAATTCCACAAGGTATCCGATGCTTATTGTCTCCTACCTAACGTTACCTTTAATTTTGGTCATATGCCATTGGTTAATCATAACTGAGGTAGAAATCCATTTATTTTTTTCTGATGAAACAATGGTCATGTTTTGTATATTATTGAAATTGTATTATTTTTTATGAAAAATTCTTCCTACTCCAACATATTTTCTGTATGATACAATATTCACCCTGAGTGCTTATTGAAGCTTATTATTTCATGGCTGAAAGTCCAAAAAGATCAGTAAAAATGCAAGCTGTATAATAATTTTAATATTGATTTCAACTCAATTTATCACTTAGCACTAACATTTCTACTGCATTTTATAGTTAGAATAAAATGTTTTAAATACAAGAAATGTTAGTCTCTAAAGAAGATAGAAGAAAGAATGTTACAGGCACAAAATAAATTTACAATTCCCACATATTTTCTTAGTAAGTTTAAAGAACAGTAAAGCTGCTTGAAATTACTAACTAGAAATCCAAAAGAAAAAGGTTACATTCTAGGCCTCAGTGTTTTACAGTTTCACTGATGAAAAGATCTTTTGCCCATTTTTACATACACACTCACAGGAGCATTTTCAAATAAGTGACTGAACAGCTTAGATGGAGAAAATTTTTTCTAAGATTTTTGCTGTTATTTTTATCTTCCAATCAAATTAACAGTTAAAATCAAACAAAAGTAGAACTCACACTGAATAATTTCTACTTCCACCTCAATCCTTTTTTTACTTTTCTTTTTTTCTTTAAAGATTTCCATTTGTTCCCACACTTTGCTCATGAGATAGTTATCTTTCTGTGAGGAGGGAAATGCCCTCATATACTTCTTCATGTTCTTCATGTACCCAATAATGTCTTTTTTGCTTATTATTAATCTCCTTTCCTCCCCCTACTGAGCAATCCATTGAAACAGCAGTTTTTCTCCAACAGTAAATGAAGCAGTCTCAAGCTACTTTTTCAAAGCTGCTGCTTTTTTGAGAGAAAAACCGAGCGGAGCATTGTATTCTTTCTAACTGTAAAAAGAGAGAATATTCTTGCATTCGCACTGCCAATGAAAAGACAATAATAATGAAAATTATATGTTAACAACTCATAGGTTACTTAATACTTTATTTTCATATATATTCTGAGCTCAGACTTTGAGTACTACTTTATTTTCCATCCTTAAAAAAAGAAAACATTCTGTCAAGAAATTTTTTTCCCTCCCCATGTAAAAAAGAGGCACAGACATGGATTAGAAAGTAAAGCAACACATTTTAGTTGATATTTTGAGACATTTCCCTATAGAGTATCTCTGAACCTTGCCACTAGGCTCAGTGAAAACTGATTAATTCCCACATTGTATTGAATTTGCATGGCAAGGTTTTGGTAGCAGGGGGTACAGGGGTGGCTTCTATGAGAAGATGCCACAAGCTTCTCCTACGTCTGATAGACACAATGCCAGCTGGCTCCAAGATGGACCTAACACTGGCCAAAGCTGAGCCAATCAGCCATGGTGGTAGGGCCTCTGTGATAGCATATTTAAGAAGGGGAAAAAACTGCTGTGCAACAACAGCCAGAAGAGAGGAGTGAGAATATGTGAGTGAAACAACTCTGCAGACACCAAGGTCAGTGAAGAAGGAGGGGGAGGAGGTGCTCCAGGCACCAAAGCAGAAATTCCCCTGCAGCCCATGGTGAAGACCATGGTGACGCAGGTTGTCCCCCTGCAGCCCATGGAGGTCCATGGTGGAGCAGATATCCACCTGCAACCCATGGAAGACCCCACACTGGAGCAGGTGGATGTGCCCAAAGGAGGCTGTGACCCATGGGAAGCCCGCGCTGAAGCAGGTTTGCTGGCAGGGCTTGTGACTGCTTGGGGGACCCACATTGGAGCAGTGTTCCTGAAGGACTGCACCCTGTGGAAAGAACCCATGCAGGAGTAGTGCATGATGAACTGCAGCTCATGGGAAGGACTCATGTTGGAGAAGTTCATGGAGGACTGTCTCCCATGGGAGGGACCCCATGCTGGAGCAGGGGAAGAGAGCAAAAGTGAAGGAGCAACAGAAACAACATGTGATGAACGGACCACAACCCCCCTTCCCCATCCTCCTGCACTGCTTGAGAGAGGATGAGGTATAGAATTCAGGAGTGAAGCTGAGCCCAGGAAGAAGGGAGGGGTGGGGGGGAAGGGTTTTTTAAGTTTTGGTTTTATTTTTCATTACCCTACTCTGATTTGATTGGTAATAAATTAATTTTCCCAAGTCGAGTCTGTTTTTCCCATGATGGTAATTGCTGAGTGATCTCCCTGTCTTTATATCAACCCATGAGCCTTTAATTATATTTTCTCTCCCCTGTTACTGAGGAAGGGGAGTGATAGAGTGGCTTGGTGGGTACCTGGCATCCAGCCAAGGTCAACCCACTGCTCATATATACCATATGAAACCAAAATCAGCTTCACTGAAAAAGTGAAAAGTCTTGAGTATTCCATCCAAACCCATTTATATAAAAGTAAAAATGCACAGACCTGAAAATTATAAGATAAAAGCAATCATATTGGGGAAAAAAACCCCTCTCTTAGAAAGAACATCCCTGTGTACTAAGATCATCATTATTTAAACATAAGAAAAAATATTTAAAATAAAGGAAATTATGCATGCAGTTATCCCATAAACAGTAACAGATGGCTGTGACAGGCTGAAATCCCTCATTGGCAAAAACCAGACTAATTTTATCTAAAGGGAAAATGTTGGTATTCAAGATGCAATTCATTCAGACTCTTCATTCAGTTCATGCATAGAACAGTATCAAAGTACATGAAAGTAGCCCCTTTTTTTTTGTTTTGTCTCCTCAGCTGATTAAACTTACACCTCTTGCTGTTATAGACAACTGACTCGTATTTTCTATTTTTTCCTATATTACCTTTTACATTCTTATACTAAGAACCTGTAAATCATTTAAGTACTAACACATAATTAACAATTAACCTCATCTTTGCTAAACTGGTTATTGAGGAAGTACAGTTTTAGTTTCTCTGCTACTTTCTTCAGGTTACACTAAAAAAAAAGTTTTCTCTAATTCTTTTCTAATTTCTCTATTTTTTTTTTAATAATACACCTTTCAAAATCAAGTTGTATGCTTTTTTGATGGATATTAAGTTTGAAGTACCAGTTTATATATTTAGTGATTAGCACATGTAATTGTCAACAGGAAAAAGCTGAGCAACTAACCACATTAAGAGCTAAGTACTAATTTATGAAGCAAATTTTATCTGTATATGCATGGTTAGCTTTTATAATAAAGAAGAGATCACTAAATTACAACACACAAACACAAAACAAAAAACTGATTGATTTATATACTCTGACTTTGAAGCTCATTTAAATAAAAGCTAATCTAGAGTACACTCATTAATTAGATTTGACTTTATGCTTCAAATGACCCAGTTCTGATCCAATTTCTTCCAAAAATATTCCAAAGCTTTGGTAACCACACCTACCATATATTTATACCCAGGTTTACACAAACTTCAGTGGAGTTAATGGTGATATGAATTGGCATGAGAACCAGAATGAAGCACAGATACTCTTTAAAGTGATGCTTTAGTAAAAACTGATGACATTTTTGACAGACTTCCTCTGTTTTCATTCCAAATTTTTTATCTTGATCCTCTTGTTTAAAATTTGTTCTCTCCCATTTTTTGTCTGAAGTGTTTTTAGATAGATTTTTTACATTTTAAAAAAATCCTAACAAGTTGTTCAATGAATTGAAACAGAAAGTTGAAGGCTATGTCTCACCTACGCAAAGAAGAGGTCATAGCAACATAAATTCTAATATGCTTTTATTATAAAAAAATGTTGAATTTTGCACCAATTAGAAGTTTTATAATACAAAGATAATAATTTGGAAATACAATTTTTCACTAGGGATATATTAATATTTTAGCAGAGTATTTCCTATAACATTTAAAATGTTAAACAACTTTCACAATTTTTCATACAAAAAGTGCTCCTGTACTAATTTTATCTCATTATGATATTTATTATTCCACTTCTCTATCACTATATACAATTTTCCTATACATACACTATATATATGTATGTATGTGTATATATGCCTATGCAACTGTAATCTCTTCCACATATCTTAGATATTCTTTAGCTAAAATACATTTTACTGGGTCCTTCAATGTAATCTAAGAGTGACCAATAGAAGACCTATTCATTCTAAGTCTTTCTCAAAAAAGCTATTTTAATCTAATATTTCAGGTGACAAGATCACAATTAAAGGGCAGTTTTAAGAATTCTGCTCAGCCTCAATTGTTTGTTTGTTTTGATGGGGTTGGGACAATCATCTGTTCTACTTCAGGAAAACATAGCCAAGTTTTCAGGAGGAAGGTTTTCAAGTAACATCTGGTCTCCACCCTAAGTACATAAGCAAATATTTTAACTAGTCTTTCGAGCCAGTACATGAAAACAAATAAGCAAATAGGAGTAATACAAAACAGCTTTTTTTCCATTTCTCATTATATTTCTTAATTATTTTTTCATATTTGGCCAACAAGAAACTTTCTCCATCCATTGGGGGGCCTAAACAAAAGCCAAATAGAAGAGATACTCAATGAACATGAGCCAGCAGCGTACCCTTGTGGCCAAGAAGGCCAATGGGATCCTGGGGTACATTAGGAGGAATGTGACCAGCAGGCTGAGGGAAGTTATCCTTCCTCTCTACTCTGCCCTGGTGAGGCTGTACCTGGAGTACTGTGTCCAGTTCTGGGCTCCCCAGTTTAAGAGAGACAGGGAACTACTGGAGAGGGTCCAGCAGAGGGCTACAAAGATGATTAGGGGACTGGAGCATCTCCCTTATGAGGAAAGGCTGAGAGAGCTGGGCCTTGTTTATCCTGGAGAAGAGAAGACTGAGAGGGAATCTTATCAACATCTACAAATATCTTAAGGGCAAGTGTCAAGAGGATGGGGCCAGGCTCTTTTCAGTAGTGCCCAGTGACAGGACAAGGAGTAGCAGGCACAAAGTACAACACAGGATATTCCATCTGAATATGAAGAGGAACGTTTTTACTTTGAGAATGACAGAGCACTGGAACAGGCTGCCCAGAGAGGCTGTGGAGTCTCCTTCTCTGGAGACATTCAGAACCCACCTGGATGTGATCCTGTGCAACCTGTTCTAGGTGAACCTGCTTTAGCAGGGAGTTGGACTAGATGATCTGCAGAGGTCCCTTCCAACCCTGACCTTTCTGTGATTCTGTGATTTTCAGTGGGAATTGAAACAAAATGTATAATATCTGATTACATAAATAGCACCAGTTCTTGAGGCTTGTATTCGGTTTACAAGGTTTTGGTAGCAGGGGGGCTGCAGCTGCAGGGTCGACCTCTTTGAGAAGAGTCCAGGGGCTGCCCCTGTGACAGACAGAGCCAGTGTCAGCTGGCTCCAAAAAAGACCCACCACTAGCCAAAGCTGAGCCAGAGACACTGGTGATGCCTCTGTGATAACATATTTAATAAAGGATAAAAAATGCTGTGCAGCAGCTATGAGAGAGATAAGTGAGAAAAAATGTGAGATAAACAACCGTGCAGACACCAAGGTCAGTGAAGAAGGAGGGGGAGGAGGTGCTTCAGGCACTGCAGCAGAATTTCCCCTGCAGCTCATGGTGAAGACCATGGTGAAGCAGGCTGTCCCCCTGCAGTTCATGGAAGTTAGCAGTGGAGCAGATATCCACACTGCAGCCCATGGAGTACCCCACACTACAGCAGGTCGATACACCCTGAAAGAAACTGCAGCCCATGGAGAGAAGCCCACACAGAAGCAGGTTTGCTGGCAGGAATTGGGGACTGTGGGGTACCTATGCTGGAGCAGTCTGTTCCTGAAGGACTGTACCCCACGGAAAGGACTCATACTGGAGCAATTCTTAAAGAACTGTATCCAGTGGGAGGTACCTCACACTGGAGCAGGGGAAAAGTGTGAGGAGTAAAGTGTGGCAGAAATTAAGTGTTATGAACTGACTACAACTCCCATTTCCCATCACCTATGTGCTGCTTAGGGTGGGAGGATGTAGAAGACTCAGGAATGAAGGAATGAAGTTGAACCTGGGAAGAAGAGGGGGTGGAAGGAAGGTGGTTTTAGTTTTGTCTTTGTTTCTTACTTTCCTACTCTATTTTTAATTGCCATCAAATTAAATTAATCTTTCCCAAGCCAAATCCTGTTTTACCCAACTGGTAAGCAATCTCCCTGTCTCTATCTCGACCCATGAGCTTTTTAATCTTATTTTCTCCCCCTGTTCTGTTGAGGAGGCAGGGGTAAGAGAATGACTTAGTGAGCATCTGGCAGCCAGCCAAGGTTAACACACCATAAGTAGCAGTAGTAGTAATAATAATAATAATTTATATGATGGTAACTCTATAATAAATATAGAAAATATAATGCAGTGATGGGCAAAACATGCCTGACCATCTAATATCCTGCAGAATATCATAATATACAGCGTTACTAGTAAATGTACCACACAGGAAATGGTAATCTTTCAAGTACAGCACCAATCTGGGAGCAGCAAAGAATGTACAAATTATTTTTTCTGAACTGCAATAAAGTTGTTCTGATAAAAAATGCTACTTTTGGCTGGGATAGAGTTAATTTTCTTCATAGTAGCTAGCATGGGGCTATGTTTTGGATTTGTGCTTAAAACAGTGTTGATAATACAGGGATGTTTTAGTTATTACTGAGCAGTGCTTACACAGTGTCAAGGCCTTTTCTGCTTCTCACCCCACCCCACCAGTGAGTAGGCTGGGGGTGCACAAGAAGTTGGGAGGGGACACAGCTGGGACAGCTGAGCCCAACTGACCAAAGGGATATTCCATACCATATGACATCATGCTCAGCATTATAAAGCTGGGGGAAGAAGAATGAACGGGGGGAAGTTCAGAGTTATGGTGTTTGTCTTCCCAAGAAACCATTATGCATGATGGAGCCCTGCTTTTCTGGGGATGGCTGAACACCTGCCTGCCGATGGGAAGCAGTGAATGAATTCCTTGCTTTGCTTTGCTTGTATGCACAGCTTTTGCTTTCCTTAATAAACTGTCTTTATCTCAACCCACAAATTTTCTCACTTTTACCCTTCTGATTCTCTCCCTCATCCCACCAGAGGGGAGTGAGTGAGCGTCTATGTGGTACTTAGTTGCCAGCTGGAGTTAAACCATGACACATACTATTATGCCACAATATTATCATATCCACTGATCAGTCAGTACTATGCTTTTCATAATGCAACTTTACTTTTTTCCCATGTAAATAGAAATGTGTGATACTTAAGAAAAAAATCCTACTTAAGTTGTAACAATAAGAGAATTCTACATTGTTGATACTACTTACCGACGATGAGCCTAACATGGATTTTGGAGATCTCATAATTCCGGCTATTGAGTGACGTATAGTGTCCAACTTTGAGACTTTGTCCTTCTTGTCCTAGGAGAAAAAGTAATATCTCCAGTAAAACCAAGCAAATCAGTATGGATTTACTTCTGTGCATTAATATTTGTATTACTGGAGGACATGGAATGTAGACTCATGGATTTTGTTTGAATTTTTATTATCTTTATTATATAAAATTATCTTTTGATAGGGACTGATCTGCTACTGATACAAACCACCAAGCTTGTGTCAAAATCAGCCGGATTATGCTAATGCATACCAATTGAAGAGCTGAAAGATTCTGTGATTCCTTATATGTTTAGTGCAATTATTTTAAATATCACTATTGTTAACTATAAGGGACCTGAAATTCTTTTGTACCCTAAAGACAGAGGACCTAATTGTCAGCTGTCCTGAAATACCTATCTTTTTTAAAAGGGTATTGGTTTGAAACCATATAATAAAACCATACATAATAAAACCCATACATACATACTTGCATTATCTTTAATTTGTTTTATTCTTTTATTAAGCTGATCTTCTCTAATAATACACTACTTGTAAATATTAATACCAATCACTGCAAGTAATAGGATCCATTTGTTTTCTGGCACTACAATAAACAACAGGGGCAGCCACCACTATCTGAATTTTAAATTCTTTAAGAACAGAGCCATTCACTAAAACTACTTCTATCACAAGTAAATGGAATGTCCAAAGTGTTTATAACCTGATTTAGTCCAAGAACTGGTTATTTCCTAATACCTGATTCATTGTCAGCTCTCAAAATTTAGTATCAAAGAATCTTTCAAAAATGTAGATATGTATTTTTAACTAACTTCACCCTCAGACACAGATGAGGTATTTTAATGAATATTTGCAAAATAATTAAACCTAAAGCAGAGAGACCACCCAATAAAAATCTCATTCTAATTAGCTATGGATTAATTAAGCTGTAAGAAACTGAAAATGAAAATGGAATAAATCTCTTTTTTAGTGTAACAAAAAAAGATTGCTTCAAAGTTTTGAACATACACCCTTGACTGAAAAAACTGAAAATCTGATAATGTAATGAATGCAGTTTCAGTTTATTCCAAGAATTCTAAAAGAGCAACAAAATCTATTAAATCTGTATACAGAATAAAGCATTGTTTGAAAATGACTCCCAAAAATAATTTAGTTTACATGATATAGTTTAAACATTGTCTTAGTAAAATAAATTGTTTAGCAGAAAAATTCTGCAATATTCCATAATTTGCATGCCATGAGAAGAGAGTATGAAAAAGAACATTTCATATAGGAAGAGAAAAAAGGCTAAAAGGGAACTTACTAGCCACTTGAAATTAACATTGATCAATACAATTTTTATTCTTTTTATCAGACTCAAGTAATATGGCATGTCAACTACTTTTCTTACAGTAAAACACTCTGTCCTGAGTCAACTGGCAAGATGATATTTATTTTTCAGTATTGATGTGAAGGGAATGATTTGTCTAAGACCTCCAGTGAAACTCACCTAATTGAGGGAGGTCTGTGGGAACTCATGAAGAACGGACTGCAAGAGAAAGAACATAATGCAATACGACTAGTGGAGGTTTAGGCCGCAAGGGCATTGCGACCTTGGGGCCTGTGGTTATACAAAACAGGATGTAGGTCCGGTTATAACCGAAACTGTCAGCAAGCATAAGATTGAGGCATACAATAGAAAGTACCGAAGCATAACTTGTAACCCTAGGAAACGAAATAAGCAGAGTGAAGAGGAACAGCGAATAAGGAATTTAGCTTTTGCAATATGTAACCAATGAGCTTTGTGCACGATAATCTTAGACTATGTATGCAGCCTTATAAAAGAAGCATGTTAAGAACAATAAAGCAGATCTGATCTGATTCCACCTGACCGGGTCTCCGTCTCTCAATCGCGGCAAATTGGTGACCCCGACGTGATACGTTTAAGGATCCGACGTGATGGGTCGACGAACCGCCTAGCTGAAGCGGCCTGCTGCGACTCTCACAGAACTTTGAATGATCTGCTGAAAGGAAGCAGGAGGCGGCCTGAAATCCCTCCGGAGTAGAGAGGTGAGCTGTGAGAAACATGGGGAATCAAGCGTCGGCCCCTGAGAGAGACGTATATGAGCTTATGAAAGCTCTTCTTAAAAAACATGGGAAGAGCATTCCTGGGCAGGATCTTAAGACAATTCTTAAGTGGGTTCAAGTTAAATTACCTGCTGTAACCGCATCCACTATTTTTACACGAGACCTTTGGGATAATGTGGGAGTGAAGTTATGGGATGCGGCGACTACGGGGAATGCTGAAGCACAGCGTATGCTCCCGTGGTGGAGAAGCATTTTTGAGGTTTTAAAAGCCCAGGAAAACAATCATAAAAAAGACTCAGACAAAGAGGAAGACCCCCCCCCGGTGTCCCCACCGTTACCGGAGGGAGCAAAGCCCTCGGCACCACTGACAGTATGCGCCGCGGAGTATCCACCTGAAGACGACCCCTTTGACCCGGGACCCATAGACCCTGAACAGGAGCCAGATTTATACCCCCCCGACCCACATGATGTGTGGGCCAGCATTAGACGTCAAGCCTTACAGGAGGGGGAACTGGAGATTGCCAAAACGATAGTGGCTCCTGTACTCTATCCGCGAGGCGGAGGGCGAGTCGGAGGGGGCCAATGGGAAGCTTTATCTTTTTCGGTAGTTAAGGAACTGCGTCGTACTGTTACTGAACATGGACTTTCTTCACCATACTTTGCAAGTTTGTTATCTTCTGTCTTTGATACATATGTTATGACTCCACATGATTTAAAATCTTTGGCGCAGCTGCTCCTAACACCGACTCAGTATACTTTGTGGGAGGCCCATTGGAGGGGGGGGACTCCAAGCGCTCCTCTTAACTTATGCGGGTCATAACAACAATGCAATTGCTGTATTGACTTTGGAACACCTTACAGGCACGAGTCGTCATTCTAACCCGGCAGATCAAGCCCGAATCCCACGAGAAGCTCTTGAAGCGATTCGTGAGGAGGCAAAAAAGGCCTTTTTTAAGGTTCCTGACTCTCAAAAACCACAAAAGGCTTTTACCACTATCACACAAGAACCTCGAGAACCCTATATGCAATTTATCGATAGATTAAAACAGGCTTTGGAACGCCAAATAGATAATACGGAAGCACGGGAAATTTTGTTGTTAAAATTGGCTGTTGAAAATGCTAATGCAGATTGCAGAAAGCTTTTAAAATCTCTCCCGAATCAAAACCCTACTTTAGTTGAAATGATCGAGGCATGTAACAGAATCGGTACTGTAGATTATAAATTTGAGGCCATGGCTGCTGCTTTTGCAGCCATGCGTAGCCAGTTGGGGAATTGTTATAGCTGCGGTAAACCTGGTCATCTAAAGAAAAATTGTCTGGCTACTAAGGCTGGCGCTAAGCCCAGAGTCCCAGGAATTTGTCCTAGATGTAAAAAGGGTCGTCATTATGCTAATCAATGTCGGTCCAAGTATGATTTGCAGGGACAACCAATCCAGGGAAACCGATCTCGGAGCGCGGGACAGCGACGCGCGCAGACACAAATAACGCCGTCACCCTTCAACAATTCCCAAAGAGGAGCAGCAGCAGCGCCTCAAGTCTTCGCCCAGCAACAACCGGCAGCGCAGGATTGGACCTGGCAACCGCCCACACAGTAACGTTACTTGATTCCTCGGTTCACTTATTGTCAACAGATGTTTCAGGACCCTTACCCCCAAAAACACAGGCCTTATTGATAGGGAGGTCTTCTACAACATTATCTGGTCTTTTTGTATTACCAGGTGTTATTGACTCTGATAGTACTGAAAACATTAAAATCATGGCATGGACCCCGTTTCCTCCCTGCACGGTGCCGGAAGGTAGCCGTATAGCACAACTGATCCTTATGCCCACAAGCAAAGATTGTTTAAATTTGGACCAGCTCCAACAAAGGCAGGGTGGGTTTGGTTCAACTGGGGACCCACAAATTTTATGGGTACAGTCTCTTTCTCAAAAACGGCCTATGTGCCAATGTACCCTTATTCGAGGGGAACAAAAAGTAGTTTTGAATGGGATTATTGACACCGGAGCCGATGTTACAGTAATATCTCATGCTAAATGGCCACCGCTGTGGCCGCTAACCAATACTCCACAGGCATTAGCTGGGATTGGCGGAACTGGCAAAAGCCACCAGAGCCTGGAGCTGATCCAAATTCAGGGCCCAGAAGGGCGTATTGCTTCTGTTAAACCTTTTGTGTTATCTGTTCCCATGGTTTTATGGGGACGAGACGTGCTATCACAGTGGGGAATGACAATTCGTACCCATTTTTAGGTGGGGCCATTGAAATGCGCGACACCCTTAAATTAACCTGGAAAATTGATGCTCCCATTTGGGTGGATCAATGGCCCCTACCTTTAGAAAAGCTTCGCGCCCTTCAGGACCTGGTCACAGAACAACTCGAAAAGGGACACATTGTGCCTTCTACCAGCCCTTGGAATTCTCCTGTTTTTGTTATCCGAAAACAGACTGGCAAGTGGCGCTTGCTCCATGACCTTAGAAAAATCAATGACGCCATGGAAACTATGGGGGCCTTGCAACCTGGACTCCCGTCTCCTACAATGATTCCCAGAGATTGGCATTTAACTGTTATTGATCTCAAAGATTGCTTTTTTAATATCCCCTTGCATCCAGATGATGCTCCTAAATTTGCTTTTTCAGTTCCTAGCGTCAATATGCAGGCTCCATTGCAGAGATATCAGTGGGTTGTGTTGCCACAAGGAATGAAAAATAGCCCGACAATATGTCAATGGTATGTAGCTAAGGTACTTAGCCCTGTCCGAATCACAATGCCTGATGTCCTATTGTATCATTATATGGATGATATCCTAGTGGCTGCACAACATCACATAGTCATGGAGAAAGCTGTAGCCCTTGTCACGGCGGCCGTTAACTCGGCAGGCCTCTGTATTGCGCCAGAAAAAATTCAAAAAACACCCCCGTGGAAATATCTGGGCTGGCGCATAAGAGCCCAAACCATAGTTCCTCAACCTTTGCAGATACAGACTGATGTAAGAAATTTACACGATGCACAAAAGTTGTTAGGAACAATTAATTGGGTTCGGCCTTTGCTAGGGATTTCTAATGCAGATTTGAGCCCTTTGTTTGAGTTGCTCAAGGGAGACACAGATTTACGTTCTCAACGCCGTCTTAACCCTGAGGCTGTTACCTCGTTACAGAAAGTTGCTACAGCCATTGCTTCTAGACAAGCACACCGATGTGATCCCAATCTCGCTTTTTCTTTAATCGTTTTGAACCCAGCTCGACAACCCTATGCGTTAATATTTCAATGGGATCCACAAAAATCGGATCCGTTGTTGATTATCGAGTGGGTCTTTTTATCTAACCAGTCTACGAAAACTATTGTAACACAACACGAGATGTTTGCTCACCTGATAATTAAGGCCAGACAACGGTTGTTGATGTTATCAGGAACTGATTTTGCTTATATTTGTTTACCTGTGACAACCATATATCTGCAATGGCTTTATCAACAATCAGACATTTTTATGTTAGCATTAGCAGGTTATATGGGCCAGATTACATCCCACCCACCTTCACATAAGCTGCTTAATGCTAATTTTTGTATAACTTTTAAACCAAAACGAAGTGATCAACCATTGCAAGCCCTTACTGTATTTACAGATGGATCTGGAAAATCACACAAATCAGTTATAGTATGGTGGGACGACCAACGTGAGCGTTGGGATTCAGACGTTAAAACAGTCCCTGGCTCCCCTCAGATAGTGGAACTGGCTGCGGTAGTTCGAGTCTTTCGAAAATGGTCAACGCCAGTTAATGTTATCACTGATTCAGCTTATGTTGCAGGAATAGTTGAGCGAGCTGAAGCATCTGTGTTGCGTGACATTCCGCACTTTGACTTATTTGCTTTATTACAAGAACTCGTTTTTCTTCTGGACTCTCGCCCTTACCCCTATTTTGTTATGCATGTCAGATCGCACACTTCTCTACCTGGCTTCATTGCAGAAGGTAATCGCCGAGCTGATCTTTTGACATTACCGGTACAAGTGTTACCAGATCGTGTAGCTCAAGCTAGACTCAGCCATTCTTTTTTCCACCAAAATGCTGGAGGCCCCCGGTGGATCCCAGCAAAGAACGTGCGACCATTCCGTGAACCCTTACCACAAGTTTCGTCTGAAGATTCTGAACAGCGTCTAGGAGAACCTCTCGCAAAAGGAACAGAGCCTGAGGACTCAAATATTTTAAATGAATAGTCGCTATACGCGTGAGTGCCACGAAGTACTCTCTGGGAAAGTTCTTTGCAACTTGTGCGGACACTGTGACCCTTGGGTGTTATGTGTATGTTATACTTGTA
The DNA here is from genome assembly GCF_015220075.1 of Falco rusticolus. Taxonomy (NCBI): domain Eukaryota; kingdom Metazoa; phylum Chordata; class Aves; order Falconiformes; family Falconidae; genus Falco; species Falco rusticolus. The sequence goes on along the minus strand of NC_051209.1, from coordinate 21,635,858 downwards.
GCAAGGAGTGGTGGTGCCGCTTAACTCATTTTGGGCGTTGGTGTAATCTTTGCCTAAAGAAAGAATTTGATACAGTGAGACTGTTACTTATAACAGGGCATGAACCCTTAGAAAATAGTCGCTTTTTTGATTATCGCGCTGACTGGCAAAGAGTGATTATTGAGAGGGCTAAAATTATATAAATTTGTGGTTTAGAATGTAGTAAAACTAATTTAGTACCTGCTATTTGGCTAGTCTCGAGAGAAGACTGGGAACGTACAAAGCAAAAGTGTGAAAAGCGGTTCGCCTGGAAAAGAAAAACCAAGCGATAGAACTGATCCTATAAAAGGAAAAAAATGAAAATGATTAAGAGTAGCTCTAGCATGATGTGCCTCTTGGCAGGTATCATTACCTCCATCCTCGTTAGCAGTACAAAAGCTTGGGAAACCCTCAAGCACATAGAGGAGAGAAAGAATCTGTGGGTCACTTGGGCGGAAAAATCAATCAGAGTAGCCTTTGTCTCTCAATGGCTACTCCTTCTGATCCTTTTAGAACGTGTTTATTAGGAATCCCTATTAACATGAGCCTGATAAACAACTCTACTATAACTCTTGACCCTTCTGTTGTCACTTGTGGTTTCCGTCACCAGCCACCTTTTAGGACACCTCTGTGCTGTGACAAAAATAATATTACCTTTGACGCTTCTCCCCCTTTATGTCATGCAATAGCTCTCTGTGTACCACAACTAGAGAAATACAGGAGTTTAACCTCTTAGGCTCTGCTCCCTCAGATCTATGTTTTTGGTTTAATTTTCATATTAGTCAAGATGATCCCGTTGATGTCACGTCATATAAGCCATACAACGTGACAGCATATTGTCAAAAGAATGTTAGCCTTACAGCGGTCACGTCCAACGCAGGACGGCTGCCAGAGGGAATGTTTTTAATTTGTGGTGATCGAGCTTGGCAAGGAATTCCTCGAAGTGCTAAGGGAGGGCCTTGTTATGTTGGCCGTTTAACGCTGTTTACACCAAGCATTACTAACATCTTTCAAGCCAATCGTACTTCAAGTTCTCACCGCAGTAAAAGAGCTCTGGTAGAACTAGGCAATGATTGTAAGGATAATGTGGAACTCTGGAATCCTCCTGAAGTTATTTTAGCTAGCATATTTGCCCCCGGGATAGCTACAGCACAAGCACTGACACAACTAAGGAAATTAGCATGTTGGACCGGAAAACAGGTTAATATAACGACAAATGTTTTGTCTGAATTGGCCAGTGACGTCCAAGGAATAAGACATGCCCTGTTACAAAATCGTGCCGCAATAGATTTTCTACTTTTAGCACAAGGGCACGGATGTGATGAGTTTGAAGGGATGTGCTGTATGAACCTTTCTGATCACTCCCAATCAATACACAAACAACTTTCTATTTTAAGGGATAATATGAAAAAACTTCGAGAAAGTAGTGATCCTTTTACAGATTGGTTATCTTCATTAGGTTTGTCTGGATGGTGGATTACAATTTTGGAAAAAATAGCTGTTGTAATAATAATAGTGTTATTGTTAGCTTTGCTTTTGCCGTGTGTTATGCAATGTTTACAGAAGCTAATAGCTAACTCTGTGAAACGAGTTCTTATGGTGCAACAAGAAGGGGGAAATGAAGGGAATGATTTGTCTAAGACCTCCAGTGAAACTCACCTAATTGAGGGAGGTCTGTGGGAACTCATGAAGAACGGACTGCAAGAGAAAGAACATAATGCAATACGACTAGTGGAGGTTTAGGCCGCAAGGGCATTGCGACCTTGGGGCCTGTGGTTATACAAAACAGGATGTAGGTCCGGTTATAACCGAAACTGTCAGCAAGCATAAGATTGAGGCATACAATAGAAAGTACCGAAGCATAACTTGTAACCCTAGGAAACGAAATAAGCAGAGTGAAGAGGAACAGCGAATAAGGAATTTAGCTTTTGCAATATGTAATCACTTTTGCAATATGTAACCAATGAGCTTTGTGCACGATAATCTTAGACTATGTATGCAGCCTTATAAAAGAAGCATGTTAAGAACAATAAAGCAGATCTGATCTGATTCCACCTGACCGGGTCTCCGTCTCTCAATCGCGGCATTGATGAATAACATTGATTACTTAAGAAAATAAATCATTAATAACGGTGACAACACAGTGTCTAATTTTGCTTGCATGCCTATCAGGCTTGGAATGATCAATTAATTTCACTCATCTTTTCACAAGTGAGCCACAGGATTTAACTGTTACTAAACGTCTACTTCTTACACAACAGGAAAAAATAAGTTACCAAAATATGCATGAATTCCACTGTGTTGTTTCCACCCCTGGGGTAGTCAATTCCATGTGTATTGGACACCTCTTCATGTGAAAGCAAACCGTAGCATGCACTTTTCTGCCAAAGGAACTGATAAAAGCACATTGGCAATATTGATTGTGGCATACCGCTTGGCTGACTTTGACTCCAGTTCATATGGAACGCTAACATTTTCAGTATGGCCACACTCAGTGGTGGCATGACTTGGTCGAGGCCACAGCACCCCACTGTTAACCTCCAGCCCCTGTAAACTGGATGTCATCTGGATCTTTGTAGACCTGGTTGTCATCCAGGTCACTGTAGATGACTTCCAGCACAGCTACTTCTATCAGATATTGGATACATTCCTCCACTGTATTCCACTTTCCTCGGTAATTCACAAGATCATCCTTGAAGGGATATATTGCCTTCACACTCGACAGGAGCTGCCTCCAGAGGCTGCAGATTCTCACCTCTTTTTTGCTTTCTTTGTCAGTTCCCCAGTTCCTAGTGAGGGATCACAGCTGCTGGGCTTCCTTACCTTCTAACTCCTGACTGTTGACTTCACTATCACAGCATTGGAGCAGCCAGGCAGCAATCTGCTCACCTGCCTGGTGGCTGTAATCTTTCCGCAAATCTTGAAATTTGCCCAGGGTCAAGGACCAGGTAGTTTCTGCCTCTTGGGTGATTTCTCTCGCTTCCTCATCCTGTTTCCTTGTCAAAGGACCAGCTTCCTGATCAGACCCTTCCTCCTCCTCCTCCCTTACTAATCGATGGCATGGACCCATCAATCTCTGTGTCCAATGTTTCTTTTTGACTCCTGAGGCAATTACTGTAGCTGGGGTGTGGGTCCCTATCACATCCACGGCATCCTCAGACATGTTTTGAATTCCTGGCTCAACCATGGTGTCCTCAGAGGTGGTTTCAGTCCCTGTCTCAATCACACTCATTTGATGGTACTGAACAGAGGCTCAATCGTCACAGTCCAAGCCCAAATACAGTGCTAGGAGCTGCTGGGTTTCATGGAGTAGGAAAGGCACCCTTACATCAAGTGGCGCTCCAATTCAGCATGGATTACTTACCCTAGGAACCTGCCAAATCCTTCCATACACCCTGTCACCCAGGGATCAACCACGTCAAGGAACATTTCCTTGTCATGCAACAAACAAGCAGACAATTGTATTATTGTGCATCACTTCTCTTTCTTGGGTTTTATTCCTTTCTCTCTCCTTTTCATTAAAATCATTGTTGTTGTTGTTATATTTTACTTTATTTCAATTATTAAACTGTTCTTATCTCAACCCACAGGTTTTACCTCTTTCCGATTCTCCTCCCCATCCCACCGGGGGGGAGGGGGGGAGCAACTGTGTGGTACTTACTTGCTAGATTGGGTTAAACCACAACAGTCATTTTTGGCACCTAATGTGGGGCACGAAGTGTTGAGATAATGACAGATCTGACCAGACAGTGTTAAAAAAATTTTGTTATAAGCATTCATTGTATTGTTTTACTAGTCACTGGTTGCAATGTTGATTTATTTGCTCTCAGAGTTGTTGCGCTTGATCTCAGAGTTGCTTTGTGTAACACCTTACTTGCAGCATGTGTTTGCTGTTTTGGTATTTATCGCCTTGGGGCCTGAGCTAAGGTTCTTGTTTTGTTGTACTTTGTAACACCAACTTGCGATATGACAGAATCATTGGTCATGAAACTAATCTGGTATGTGTACTCAGTATTGTCATCACCTCTGTACTTCGGGAGTCATCTACTGGGAACTATTAATAATTACACCTTTTTCCTTTTTTCCTGGGAGAGCCAACCTATGGGGGAGACATCTTCCCACATCTTCTCCTTCTCCTCCAGGCTAATCACAGAAGTGTTTGAGAATTTTGAAAATTTTGTATATCCTTGGTATGTTGAAAACATCCTATTGCTGGTCCTGGTCCTGTTGCTGGGAATGCTGAATGTGGTTTAGATCTTGTTTAGGGTTAAGCAACTATCTGTAGTTACTCCAACCCCAGTGACAGGCACTGCAGCTACTCCAACCCCCACGATGGGCACTATGGTTACTCAGACTCCAGCGATGAGTAATGCAGAGGACCAACCCATGTCAGTATCAGTTGCTGCTATATGCAACAAGAATTGGACACAAAAACCAGCTCCTTTAGTAAAGGAGGATGAAGCAGGGCCATTAGAGGAACAAGACGAAGAGGCAGAACAAGAGGTAACCACCTGAACAAGCTGCGGGATATGCAAAAAGGTTTCCTGGCTGCCCTGATGCTGGGATAATGGGCCTAGTAATTTGGAATTCGAGGGTAGGGAAGCCAAGCAGCTGAGATCACTTTCTAGGGAAGGGGGCATTGACAAGGCAATTGGAAGAGGGACAATAGTCCTCTGCCTCTGGAGGCAACTCCTGTCAAGCATGAAGGAAAGGTATCCCTTCAAGGAGGATATTACATGTTGCCAAGGCAAGTGGACTGCAATAGAGAGAGGTATCCAGTATCTGAGGGAATTAGCCATGCTAGAGATTATTTATTATGACCCGAACAACATGCAGTTATCCACAGATACAGATGCAATCCAATGCACACGACCCATTGTGGTGGAAATTTGCATGGAATGCATCACTGTCATATGCTAACTCATTGGCAGTAATGAGGTGAAGAGATGAAGAGGCACTGACGGTGGATGAAGTGGTTCGCCAACTCCAGGAATACAAAGACAATCTTTCTTCCTTCCTCATCTCGGCTGTGGAGAAACTGGTCCAGTGACTCGACGAAGATAAATCCTACTCCCCACCTGTATGGACCCGCATCTCAGCTATTAACAGTAAGCATCCTTTTGCTCAAGAGGGAGGATATAGGAGGTACACTCTATGGGAACCTCCTGGATTGCTTATGCCCTGCTGCGTTGTCCCTCCTGCAGATATCAGGGTGGTTGAAGTCCCCCATGAGGACCAGGGCCTGAGAATGTGAAGCTGCTCCTAACTGTCTGTAGAGGGCTTCATCTGCTTGTTCTTCCTGGTCAGTTGACCTATATCAGACACCCACTACAATGTCACCTTTACCTGTCCTCTCTTTAATCCTAACCCATAAACTCTCCATCAGCCCCTCATCCACCCCCAGGCAGAAGTCCATGCATTCCAGCTGCTCTCTCACATAAAAGGCAACTCCCCCTTCTCATCTTCCCAGCCTGTTCTTCCTGAAAAGCCTGTACACGTCCATCACAACACTCCAGTCATGGGACTCATCCCATCACACCTCCATGATCCCAACAAGATCGTAGCTCTGCAACTGCTCACAGACTTCTAACTTGTTATGGTTATTCCCCATGCTGTATGCACTAGTGTACAGGCACTTCAGAGGCACCCCAGCATGTTGAGTTCCTGGAGACAGTTTGGGGAATTTCTCCATAATGGTACCTCATAGGCAAGGTACTTTATTTCCTCTTACACCAGGATGAAACCAGGTTCCACAAACCCACAAAAAGCTGACGGTCTTAGATACTAGGATCAAACAGCTTACATAAGGATGTGCAAGACCCTCAGGAGCCATTGCAAAAAAACTATGCGCATCAATCCCAGAGAAGAAAAGGGAGGTGTAATCCCTCATTCTCTCCACAAGACAGCCCAGCCAGAATAGGAATGGCATCAGTGCCAGGGTCAAGCACACGCTCACTGTTTTTATCAAACTGTTCCCAGGCACAGCAAAATAGAGAGTTAAGCAGTGCAGCAAATGGCATGAGCTAAAAGCAGCCACTAATAAGCCCTAGACTATTATACAGTAAAGCAAGCAAGCTCTGTGACCTGCACAAAAGCCTGCACACAGATCAATACTGTCGTTACCTTGAGCCCCACACTGGGTGCCAAAAAGGGCTGTAATGGGTTGACCCCATCCATCTGTCAAACACCCACTCTGCCTCTCTCCCACTCTACTCTCCTGCTATGGGATGGAGAGAAAACAGAAGGAAGGTGAGAAGACCCATGAATCTAGATAATGATAGTTTAATAGGGAATGCAAAAGCTGCATGCACCAGCAAAGCAAAAAGAGGAATTCATCCGCTACTTCCCATTGGCAGGTCTGGAATACAGGGCCTCAACACACATAATGGTTGCTTGGGAAAAGAAATGCCATAACCACAAATGGTCCCACTTCCTCCTACTTCCTGAGATTTTATTGCTGAGCATGATGTTATATAATATGTAATACCCTTTTGTCAGTTTGGGTCAGCTGTCTTGGCTATGTCCCCTCCCAACTTTTTGCCCATCTCCAGCCTACACACTTGGGGGGGGGGGGGGAAGAGAGAGAAAGCCTGGCACTGTGCAAGCCCAGTTAGCAGTAGCCAAAACACTTGTGTGTTATTGTGGGAAAATCACCTTGAGGGGGGAATTAGAGAAAAATTTGATCCTAATAGAAGCGTAGTATTACAGAAAGCTTTTTAGGGTAAAATACAGCTATCACTTTCAGGATGGTTGGCATGCATGGAATCTACATCACCACACAACCTGCTATCTTAGAGGAGCAGTGGAGGGTGGACTGGAGTGAAGCCACGATGGCCAGGCTCTGCTGTACTCCCTGCAGGATTGGGAATGTGATAGTACCATACAGCTGATAAGCTGCATGGTGGCTATAAAATATATGAGATGTCCGTTGCTGGGTCAACAACTCTGGTGAAGACCAAGCAAGAGCCTCATTATCTGTGAGAGAAGGTTGGGAACTAGACCTGCTCAGCACTTCAAAGCCTTCTGATGAGGATGTGCTAACTGCTAAAAGAAAAATAACTGCTGAAGAGCTAAAACTCAAGGATGCTAGGGTAAAATAATTGTGGTAGTGGGAGATCGCGACCTCCTATTCAAATGGCCCCCCCAAAGAGGATGAATCCCCCACTCGGGGAGCATGCGTAGTAAATTTAAAATGAACTGTATCTTTAAATGAAAGTGAGAGAACTTTACACCAATCATAATAAAGTGACTAGAGTTACTCAAGCTCCACCTGAGAGTAAAGAGAAGTATAAAAAGTGAATGAATGAGGGGACAAGTGGTGAAGACACCACCGAGAACAAGTTAAGGGGAAGACACTACCAAGACTGACTCCTGGGATCGGCCGATGGGCTGAGCGTTTCTTCTCCCCCCCTTGGGACGCCTTGGGTGAGACTTAAACTAAGCGCTTCCTTCAGGAGACTTAGAAATATAGAAATATCTCTAGAGAGTTACTCTTTAATATTTGTAGCCAGGCTGTATTGTTTGTAACTTTTCCCCACGTTTTATACTTTATAACATTTAATTTGCATGTGCCTTTTGCAGACAGTCACTATCACTGGCAATCCGAAGAACCTGTATATCTGTTGCACAAATAAAACTGCACTGTTAAGTAGCTGGTCGTCGCAGTTTCTCATTGAACACGACCAAACCCTAGAGCGTGGCCGTGCTAGTTCATGAGTACGACTGGACTGGCAGTGCAGACTGCTATTAGCGTATCCAGACCTGTGGTAGTTTAATATACATATTAAATGTGACTGGACTGATAGTGGTAAATTGGACATGACTTAGAATTTAAACCTAGCTGCACCTAACCTCCCACCTCAGTGAGGAGAGTTGGAAGGCAGAGGGGGGGTATTTTCTTCTAAATTACTCCATCCCCTTTAATGCAACAGAAAACTGTTTTAGATACAAATACAAAGCAGAGCATCATGCCAGCTACTATGAGGAAAGTTAACTCCATCATAGCCAGAACCAGTACACAATGCAAGGTCAAAGGACCTGCGCAGGAGATCCAGTTTCTGGGAATAAAATGTCAGAATGGACATCAGTACTTCCCTATGGATGTGATCAACAAGATAACAGCCATGTCCCCACCAGTTCATAAAAAAGAAACACAATTTTCCCTAGTCATTGTGGCTTTCTGGAAATAGGCATTCTGGGTTATAGTCAGCTTGTGAGACCTCTTATCAAGGGACCCAAAAGAAAAACTATTTCAACTAGGGCCCTCAATAGATCAAACATGGGATAGCTCAGGCAGTAGCCCTTGAGCTGGTCCAGTAAGGAACAACTGTGATAAACATGTTCTATACAGTAGCCCATGGAGCATGGCCTCACCTAGAGCCTCTGGCAGAAAACACCAGGAGAAACCAGAGATGAACCTCTAGGGTTTTGGTGTAGGACAAGGCCTCAAGGACAAGAGTCCAAGTACTGATAGCCTGACGAATAGAGACTTGTTAGAACTTGTAGGGCACAAGCCCTGGGAGCAAAGGAACAAGCTAACAGCAGACCCCTGAGCCATCACAGTTGAGGAGGCAACCAGACGGACAGAGAAACAAGTAGTCAGATAAGGGAACAGATGGCGCCAATATGTAATCAAGAAAGCCGCGTAGAAAGAAACTCCCTAACCTTGGAATAGAAATTATTGCTAGGTCAAGATAAACTAGTAAGTATCTATTGTTCTAACGGTGTGCCTTAAATATTAACCAATCAGTGTTTTTTACGCTTAAGATTTAACCAATCAGTGTGTAATATGTAGAAGGTAGAAACATATATAATTGTAAGAAAATCACTAATAAATGGACACTTGCTTGCATCAAGCTGCGTCCCGTCTCTTCATTCGCCGCAAATTGGTGACCCCGACGTGATCCGTTTAAGGATCTAACATGAAGGGCTCTCGAATCGCCTATCTGAGCGACATGCAGCGAATCCCACAGAATTTTGAATGATCCGCTGAAAGGAAGCAGGAGCCGGCCTGAAATCCCTCCGGAGTTGAGAGGTGAGCTGTGGGAAATCCATAATGGGGAATCAGGCTTCGTCCCCAGAAAGAGACGTATATGGACTCATAAAGGGTCTTCTAGTCAGATCAGGGAGTCCGTGCCTCAGTCTCCTCAAATGGTGACCCCTATGGTGGTGTTCCGAAGCCTTGGAAGAATAAGGACGAAAAAAAGACAGCTCGTGGAAGAGGGCTGCGTTCCGGAGGAGACGTCTTGGCTGAACGATCGTCTTGCTGTCTGGACCAGGCGGACAACCTAAACCCCGAGGATAACACCTGTATTCATCGAGACAGGTGAGCAGCCAAGAAACTTTAGAGACTTTGAAAGAATGAAAGTGTGTACAGACAGCAGCCAATTGTATGATGCTGCCGCGGAGGGGAACTCCGTGTCGGGAATGCATTTAACATCTTGGTGGCAAATTCTGACTACTCTTTGCCAAGTGTGGACTAATTCTACTAACGGTGCTAAACCAGAGGAAGCTGTAAATTCCACCGACAGCGCGACTCTTCTCAAGACACCGTCAGCGACGGCGATTCTGTCCACACCTCCTCTGCCCCCAAAGCTTCTGTCACTGATTGCAGCGACCCTCACAACACAGGACCAAGCACGGGAACAGGACAACTCGGACAATGATTTTATTGACACTGATAAACCTTTTGATCCAGGTCCTATAGATCTGGAAAAGGAGCTAGACCTTTCCCCCATCCCCTTGTCTCTCCTGATGCATCGATTGTATTTTTGGGGAGGGTGAAAGGGGGTCTGAGGGATCGGTGGCAGGAATGCAAGTGGGAAACACTTAAGTGATGGGTTTTGGGAGTCGCTATGGCATGTTCAGTATTTTGTCAGACAAATCAACCTGCAGAGTGGCAGCCTGTGCAATCCGAGGCTGTTAAAGAGTTAAGCAAAGCAGTGCGGGAAGGGAGGATTCATAATACATTTGCTATGTCCCTTCTTGAAGTGATGGCAGAGCCTTATACACTCACACTGCACGATTGGAAGTTACTGCTTTGTATGGTACTAACTGATACAGTCTATGATGTGGTTATCTGATTTTTGTGAGCTATGTGTAGTGGCCTTGATTGAAAACCTTAATCGGGGAATTGCTGTTAACTATGAGCAGTTGGCTGGAGCAATTAACTGTGCCGATTCTGTGACTCAGGCAAGGTATCCCAGGGACAACTGTTTGCAAATGAATGAGATGGCTATTAAGGCAGTCAGGATGCAGGAGTCTTGCCACAGTCTTGCAGGGTCCTAGAGAGTCACTAACTTTAATACTAACTTTATTGATTGGCTTCAGAATATTTTGCAACAAGTCGAACATCAGGAAGCTCAAGGGTTGCTTTTAAAACAACTAGCTGTGATAATGTCAATGAAAATTGTAAATGGGCAACTTTCACAATCGCAACCCCAACATGTGTCAAATGATTGTAACGCAGAACTCACAGCAGACTGTAATTCTCAGGCTGAGTTCTGGAATGCAGCATAACACATTTTTGCTTCTCTAATCTCTTCTGTAAGAATAGTACACGCTCTTAACTTGCTTAGTAAATTAGGCTGCTAGCTTGCTAAACAAAGTAATACTACAAATGCTATTTTTTTTCTGGCTTATTAACAGATGTTGATTCTGTCCATCATATGTTGCTACAGAACCGAGTTGCTATTGATTTTTATTATTAGCACAGGGACACAAGTGTGAAGACTTTGATAGGATGTGTTACGTGAATCTGAGTGACCACTGTGAATTAATTTACAAAAGTATACAAAACTCAAAAGCCTTAAAACAAAGATCTGCAACAGAGCCAGGGGCGGGATGCCTTTGGTCTCTTCTCACGGCTGGGAAACTTTGGGCCATGACTCAAAAGTATTACAGGATTTATTATAATTATCTTTAACCACCTTATTGATGTTTGCCTTATGTCTCCCATGGTTTTTTTTTTCTGTATTCAGTGTTTAGTTGATTGTAACTTAAAGCAGGTCATGGTCACCCAGCTACACACACCCTTTGCCTCCTCGCAATTAACAAGCAAAAAAGAGGAGGTTACAGAATGTCTGAAGAGAGATAGGAGAGGAAACTGGAGAATTATTTGACCTAACAAGAGATGAGAGAACAGCTGGGTATTGTGAAGGAGACTAGGAAAGATAAACATGGTTATCTAGTGTTTAATAGGTGTCTGCATGCTTGTAGTGATATATAGCTATGTAACTGCATGAATGATTTCTGCCCTGAGCCTGGTGGAGCATACAGCTGCGGTTTGTGTCCAGGCTCAGATGTAAATAGGGGCTTCTCTGTTATGGTAAAAGTGTTTCTCTTTGCATAAAAAAGAGAAGGAATGAAGGGAATGACCCCGAGGTATGTTCAGAGAAGGCATGCGATGTTTCAAACTTTTTGACTGAACCAGTTCTTCTTTGGTGTGCCCTTCCATCTATGTATAATGTTAATCCAAAAGAAGCTGATATTCTTTACACTTTGAATGTCAATAATTGTCTTTATGTAGATACAAATGTAGTAGGAGGCTATGATGGGAACGTGTCGCAGCGGTTCTTCTCTTATCCAGAGTAACAGCAGGGAAAGCATTAAAGAGTTAAATCACCTTGTTTGGTAGGCAGTTAAGAATGTGAGTCAAAATTGCCACTGCTTTTTGTTGTTGGTTCAAGGACACGGCTGTGAGGATTTTGATGGTATGTGCTGCGTGGATTTTAGGCGCCCCATTGCAGCAACATGTTATCAAAATCTGAGAAAATTTCAGCCTTTTTTGGCATCCATTCATTCAATTGGCAGTATTGTTTGTTTGCTATTACCTTGGTTGCTGTCATGTTTGCAAGGGCCCTGCAGAACATGGCAAACCTGGTACTAGCTGTTCAAAAACAAAAAGGGGAAATTGTAAAATTGTACGGAACAGAGACAGTGGGTTATTTTAACATTGATAATATGTCTTAGTTGGTTTTTTATTTGTTTTATTACTTATACCTTGTCTTTTACAATGCTTACAAAAATTAATAACTCATTCGATTTCAGGGGTTCTTTTTGTGCAACAGGAAGGGGGAGATGTAGGACAAGGCCTCAAGGACAAGAGTCCAAGTACTGATAGCCTGATGAATAGAGACTTGTTAGAACTTGTAGGGCACAAGCCCTGGGAACAAAGGAACAAGCTAACAGCAGACCCCTGAGCCATCACAGTTGAGGAGGCAACCAGACGGACAGAGAAACAAGTAGCCAGATAAGGGAACAGATGGCGCCAATATGTAATTAAGAAAGCCGCGTAGAAAGAAACTCCCTAACCTTGGAATAAAAATTATTGCTAGGTCAAGATAAACTAGTAAGTATCTATTGTTCTAACGGTGTGCCTTAAATATTAACCAATCAGTGTTTTTTACGCTTAAGATTTAACCAATCAGTGTGTAATATGTAGAAGGTAGAAACGTATATATTTGTAAGAAAATCACTAATAAATGGACAACTTGCTTGCATCAAGCTGCGTCCCGTCTCTTCATTCGCCGCATTTTGGAGCTGGGGTTACTGAGGATCTGAGGTCCACTACACCCTGACTGGCCTCTGACCTCAGGACTAAAGTACAATAGCAAGTATGCATGATACAGAATCATAGAATCATTTAGGCTGGAAAAGACAAATGCAAAGCTTACCATAGAAGTGACTGATCTGGCATCTTCTTCATAATTCACTACAGGTGGTGGCTCTTTCCCATCATTTTCTTGAATTTTTTGTTCCAGTAGTTCTTTCTGGGCTACAAATTTTGCCTCAGAGCATCTTAATTGCTGAACTGTTTGCTTGAGTTCTTCCAGTGCATGCTTCTGGCTCAGCAAGAGTACAATACTGCAGAGAAAAATAACAATTTTAAAACACATGATTTAAAATACATATTTTGCTTCATGAAAGCTATATAGAATAAAGCATTTTTAATACTGGATATCTTTTTCTTTTTTCACTTTATCCATCCATGTAATGAAGGAAATTATTAACCTTTTATAAGTAAGAATGTGAGAAGTCCTCAGAATTATTTGTTCAAAGGCATGAACACATGAAGCAAATATTAGAAAATTCTCAAAGCTTCAAGACAATGAAAGCAGACACCTACTTATCTATTCCAAAGACAAAAATCATGTTGTAGTAAATACAGAAGGAATTCTTTTCATCCACTTCAGTTGAATTTACAACCATTAGGGTTCCCTGTCCTTTTGGGAAGAAATACACTTTCAGATTACGATTTCCAGTGATGAGGAATCCACTGCAATCCAAATAGCTGTTATAATAATTATCTTCACTATTAAACTCACCTTATATCCAGTATAAATTGGTCTGGCTCTGTGTTAGAGATACCTGTTGTCTCCATCTTCTGGACTGAAAGGTCCTCTACTGCATAAGTATTTCTGGACTGCAGTCAGAACACTCTAACCTTCTTTTTAATCTAAGCAAATTGAACTCCATAAGGGGCTAAAAGAAGTTCTTTCTCGTCTTCTACATGCTTCTATGGCTTTTTGCTGACACACACACATGTTTTTCAACATCTATCAGAACTGGACCCTATATTCTATTAGCAGTCTCACCTATATCACAGTCTTCTGATATAGTATTTCACAATTTATAGATTTAGAGATGTCAAGATCATTTTCAGATTTCCCTCATTAACTCTAACACCTTCCCAAAGACAGACTAACAGCCACTCTCAATCCCTATAAGCTTTCTTTTTTGTGTGTATAAGTTTACATTTGGAAACTTCAGAGTAAGAAGATTGAAATAGTTAAAGCTGAAAACCATTTGGTAAATATGTGGACCTTGCAACTAGTGCTTCAGCACTTGTAGATAACAGACTGACTAACCAGGACACTGTCTGCATGTGTAGATACAGAACGAATAGCTAAGTTGTAAGCAAGAATTGTGTTGTCTACAAAATGTACTACCCGGGAAGAGAACCAGTACAATCTGGCTCTGCGGTTGCTGATGTGGACTACTCAGCATTTTTGTGCCAAAGGGAAAAGTACATCTTGAAGAAGACTGTGAGCCTTCCTCTCAGAGATCCTGGCTCATGACCACAAGGTGTCAATGCGCCTGGGCCAGAGGAAGGAGAGATAATGAGTTCCTGGAACTAATTGTAATAACCCCACCTTTTCTTGGGAATCTAATGAATATGTATGCTTCTGTGTAATAAGTATCTGCTTACTTAACCCCTCGGTGTGCAAGTTAGGAGGAGCGATCCCCCTTGCACCTGGCACTGCAATAAACATACCTGCTTTATAACTCTCCTTGAGTTATAGAGTTTGATTCTGCATGTCAAGATTTAGTTAGTTATATTTCATGCCCACTAGCCAGTTTTTAGTCTATTTACTGATTCTTCTTTCTTTGAGAGACTTCATATCTACATTCTTACACTGACAAACTTCAAACTGTTACCCTATAAATAGTGCTTTGTAGAAGACCCGAGATTTTCTTTTCTAAAACAACACTAGTAGCACAGCCTATTGAAGGCTCTATCAGCTTTAAATACTTCAAGGACATGATAGTGCTTAAAACAGGGGGGGAGGACAAGGACGGGGGACATGACACACACAACCCTGCAAGTGGCCTCACAACAGCCATGTTAAAAGACTATACCAATCCCCTATGCTGCAATCATCAAAATTTCCACATTTGTTGCATGCAAATAGAGAGCCATTTGAAAAGATTCTGCACAGAGGGGAAAAAACCCAACCCAAAACAAACAAACAAAAAAACCAACAACCACAAAAGCCCTAGAGTCCTCAGTCCTCCAAGAAATTAAGTTTAACCTGGGAAACTTTCTAGACCTGTGTCAATAAAAGGAAAAAGTCCTCCTTACACTGAGAGTATCAAGCATAAATTCACTCCTAGCAGCATGAATCTTCAGGAATAAGGAAATATTGAAAAACTAATTTCTTCACTAAGAAAGAACAGAGATTAATTAAATTAAGATGGCCATAAGACAAACTTTCACATAAAAATATGGAAGAACACTCACATTCAACTCCAAGAGATGTTCCAAAACAGACATAATCAAACAGTAGTGAAGGACAAGCAGACTACTTAGAGCATATACAAGTATCTAGAGGACACTTTCATATTACCCCCAAGAACTGCCAAAACCAAAGATGAACAGAAGCTAACACAGAGAACCATCCACCATCCATGGTGCAATATAGACAACCTTAAAAGCACTCAACTGGAACCTAGAGATATGTAGTCTAGAAAGAGGCGCAGAGTTCTCATGGTTTGAAAAGACAGATGAAGCAGGTTGAGAGACCAGAACTACCAAGAATGAGGACAGTGTAGAGAAAAATAATAGTATTCTGTCACTCTACGCCTTGAGAATAACCTCTGGAAGACAAACCCTCCTGCCAGTCCTCCAATTCTTAGGGGGAAAAAAAGGAAATTTAGAAGTTATCCCTGACAACAACCCACTCCTGAGCAGAAATTAAAGTATTTCTCTTTGCCCTAACAACAAACAAATCTGGCTCATGTAATTCCTCTCTTACGAATGATGTTGGTTGTTCTACTCATGAACAAGATTCACACAGCTCTGCTGACACTGTCCACAAAAGATCTGGAAAATCCAGAAAAAACAATTCAAATGTCAACCTCATCAACAATTCCATACATCCACATCTTCAGTCCTCTCTTAACAAAGCAGAGGAGACCTGATTCAACCTTGTTTGTTGATGCAGCAAGAAGTTGCTCTGTCATAACCTGTAAATGTAAACACTGAACGTGAAATAGACATATTCTGAACGCACTACAGGCCAAATATCATGGATATCAATAGACTGTTTCTTCACAAAGTGATCCTGAGTCAGATGATTATTCAAGTAGGTTCCAAAATAATAAGGGAACACTCTGTCATAAAATTCTTGTTAGCAGGAAAAGATTAAAAGTCATATCCCTAAAAACGTGCATTGTACTAAGTCACAAAAAAAAATAATATCTGATAATCAGCAGAATGATCATTTATGGGGAAAGGATCAGTATGATGTATGAAGACACAACTGGAGGTCCTGGAAGTGAAGTTTGGCATGAGACTGCAGAAGTTTAAAAGTATCACACAAAGAAGTGAACAATCTCTACTCAAAATAATGTTCTATCATCTGGTCTTCATTATGAGAGAGAAAAAAGAAAAAAGATCTCCCTGTGAAAATTATGGCCTTTCACTATCAGCAAGACTTTGGTGAATACACCACATCAGCTAAAATGAAAACACCCCAAACTCTGAATGGTTACAGCTCATCATGATCCAGAGATAATAAGATGGATCCTGCAAGTTACAAGACATGAACTGTTCTCTTTCCTGAACTGTGGCAAGATGTGCACCAGGTAATCTGCTGAAAAGTATCTGAAACACTAAATATTTTCATTTTGCCAAAACAGAACATTCCCTGTTCCATCTATGCATGAAGAAGTAGCCCCTATAAAACTCTTTAGCTGTGGCTTCCATCAAGTCAAACTTTATGGTCCTTGAGGCTAACAAGAGCTCACAGAGTAAGATCTTGTGTGAAGAGTCCTTGTGAGACTGGATCAGGGCAACAGATTGGAAAGTGGTATTGGGTTTATATGGCAAGGTTTTGGTAGCTGGGAGGCTGCAGGTGTGACCTCTGTGAGAAGACCAACATGAGGCACCAAAAAACACTGTGGTGGTTTGACCCCATCCATCTGTCAAACACCCACTCTGCCTCTCTCCCACTCTACTCTCCTGCTATGGGATGGAGAGAAAACAGAAGGAAGGTGAGAAGACCCATGAATCTAGATAATGATAGTTTAATAGGGAATGCAAAAGCTGCATGCACCAGCAAAGCAAAAAGAGGAATTCATCCGCTACTTCCCATTGGCAGGTCTGGAATACAGGGCCTCAACACACGTAATGGTTGCTTGGGAAGACAAACGTCATAACCACAAATGTCTCCCCTTTCTCATCCTTTCTCTTAGCTTTTATTGCTGAGCAGATGTCATATGGTATGGAATATCCTTTTGGTCAGTTTATTTCAGCTGTCCTGGCTATGTCCCCTCCCAACCTCTTGCCCACCCCCACTCATCTGGGCTTTGGTGGGGGGAGGGGGGAGAAAGCCTTGATGCTGTGCAAGCACTGTTCAGCAATAGCCAAAACATTGGTCTGTTATGAACACTGTTCTAACCACTAATGCAAAACACAGCACCATATGGGCTGCTATGAGGAAAGTTAACTCCATCCCAGTCAGATCTAGTACACACTGCAAAGTCACTCAACAGCTCAGAACTGGAGATGCTGAGGTTGTGTCAGAAAGAAGCGAGCTGAAGTCCAAACTGGTTCCAGTGAAGAGACAGAAAACAATTTTGCAGACTTGACCTTCATTTTGCCCAGATAAAGCAGAACCAGGGAATATTTCCTCAGCACTGAAGGGCTAACCTCAGCATCTTGCGTGAGACTCAACAATAACAGACTTTAAAACTCTTGAATTTGGTGGTTACCTCCTCTCTTTCATGAGAGAAACTTGCATTAAAGCTCTTTGAAGGTGCCAAACTCTCAGTCAAGCAGTCTGACTTGACCAGCTCATCCACCAGCAGGATGACCACTGGCTCAAGAGGCAAGCTTTCATTCATTGCTCAACTGCCCTTGCCTTTGACCTTGCTTTGCAATGCTGAGGCTGTTGCTATATCATGTGACAGCAGTCAAGAATATGCAACAGTTGATTGAGACCTTCTAGGGTCCATAAGTACTTGTATAAGAAGAGCTAAACTATCAAAAATGTCCTGGTCATTCTTCAGTTAAAAATGAAAATGAAGTCTGTTGGTGGAAGACATAACCAATGCCAAAACAGAATGGGTGATTTCAGGGAAGCTTATGTCTTACACCTAGAAATCTAAGCCAGATCCCATGCTTTTTAAAAAGACTCACAGATACAGCTGGAGTCTACACTGAGATCATCTCCTCAAAAATACAAACATCTGCTACAGGATCAAAGGAGCCTACCTACAGCAGGAAAGGCAGAGACAAAAAAACACTTTCAGGGAGATATAATGGACAAGACAATACTGAAGAAACATTCCTAAGGGAAAAGAAGCATGAGGGAAAAACAAAGTCATAATGCTTAAAACCCCACAAAACTCATCTATTACAAAGTGTTTATCCCTTAAGCTATATACAGCAAAGAAGGTAGGTCAAGAATTGAAAAATGGGAAAATATACATACTGTGAGTATGTGTAGACTATCAAAGAAAGAACAGGAAACCATCAAATCAGAACAATTATATATATAAAGTTTCATATATGAATAAAATACTGCTCAGTGTATCAAGTTACAAGATGCCTTCAATGGAGAGCTTAGAAGTCTTTTTCAATTAAGACAATTATCTGAGGACTTGCATTCCATTTCATTGGTATTGCAAACCAATATTTATGACCAAGTTAGTAAGATTCTGATCAATCACAAAAATTGGAAAAACATCACTACAGACAGAAGTTATTTATCTGTTGTTATAACTTCAGACTGTGATGTGAAACTTAATCAAAGTTAGAAAAAAGACCAATAATCTTGATCAAAATTTATTATTTATAATAAATGTTTATTTGTGGCACTGTAAAACACCAATTAATCCCTCACTTTCATTATTTACTAGTCAGTATTACAGGGCATTGGTTCTACATTATTACATAAGAAAGTTTGCATATCTTGCATATGGCTCTGAAAAGTCTTTCATAAAATCATATCTATACAATTAACTGTCAGATAGACAATCTGAATTGATTCCTTTTTTCCATCAAGTTGAAGTTACACTGCTAACCAAAGGTCCATTTCTTGAGCCATTCCAATAGTATGACAATTAAACCAAATTAAAGGAGCTGCTCAGTTCTCTAATTAATTAGGATCTGGAGCAGGGAAGGTTTATTTAAGACATGGGAAACTAACTTTTTGTTGTCATTGATAATAATAATTTCTTACTAAAGAAAAACAATGTTAGTGCAGATTATTTCATATTTAAGTCTTAGGAACTGCATTACAGACAAATTTATCTCAAATTATATTTTGATATTTTAGTTGTACTTACTCTGATGTTTTTTCACAAGTCTTAGAGGACTCTTCTAATTTTTTCTCTAGTTCCAGCACAAGTTTCTCTTTGCTCAAAAGTGTCTGCTGTGTCTGAATCAATTCTTCTATTACTGTTTTTAACCTGTAATACATACATTTCAGAAATCTATTGTATGCATACGCACATGGAACATATTTGGAAACATTCAAATATTTTTCCTAAAGATGAAAATGATCATTAGTCTTCAAAATATGTTATTTGCTGGTCATTGGCCTTTTTTCTGGCTGTACCTTTATATTATATTATTAATCTATGTTATAGAATCCATACTAGATTGTGGATACATACAAACATACAGAATTATCTGCTCCCTGAATCTGCCAGAATGCATGACGCATTATGTGGATTAATTCTTTCCTAATATATTGCTGTAGTGGGTTTGTGTGGTAAGGTTTTGGTAGCGGGGGGGCTACTGGGGTGACTTCTGTGAGAAGTTGCTAGAAGCTTCCCCTATGTTTGATAGGGCCAATGCCAGCCAGCTCCAAGACAGACCCGCTGCTGGCCAAGGTCAAACCAATCAGCAACAGTAGGTAGCGCCTCTGTGATAAAATATTTAAGGGGGGGAAATCTGTGCAATACAAAATTGCAACTGGAGAGAGGAGTGAGAATATGTGAGAGAAACAACTCTGCAGACACTAAGGCCAGTAAAGAGGGAGGGGGAGGAGGTGCTCCATGCATCAGAGCAGAGATTCCCCTACAGCCCATGGAGGACCCCACACTGGGACAGGTGGATGCCTGAAGGAGGCTGTGATCCATGGGAAGCATGGCTAAAGCAGGTTTGCTGGTAGGACTTGTGAACCCGTGGAGAAAAGAGCCCATGCTGAAACAGGTTTTCTGGCAGAACTTATGACCCCAGAGGGGACCTATGCTTGAGCAGTCCATTCCTGAAGGACTGCACCCTGTGGAAAGGACCCATGCTGGAGCAGTTCATGAAGAACTACAGCCTGTGAGAAGGACTCATGTTGGAGAAGTTTGTGGAGAACTGTCTCCCATGGGAGGGACCTCACACTGGAGCAGGGGAAAGTGTAAGGAGGAAGGAGTGGCAGAAACGATGTGTGATGAACTGACCGCAACCCCCATTCCCTGTTCCTCTGTGCCACGCAAGGAGAGGAAGTAGAGAAATCAGGAGTGAAGTTGAGCCCAGGAAGAAGGGAGAGGTGGGCAGAAGGTGTTTTTAAGTTTTGATTTTTTAGTTCTCATTATCCTACTCTGATTTGAATGGTAATAAATTAAACTAATTTCCCCAAGTTGTGTCTGTTTTTTCCATTACAGTAATTGCTGAGTGATCTCCCTGTTCTTATCTCGATCTATGAGCCTTTCATTATATTTTCTCTCCCCTGTACGGTTCAGGAGGGGAGTGATAGAGCAGCTTTGGTGGGCACCTAGCATCCAGCCAGGGCCAAACCACCAGAATTGCTAATTCATGAGAATTTATATGAAAAATGAAACCCTTCAGACTGTTGAAGTATGTTAGATAAATATGTACAATCAGTAGTTGTGATGTATTAATCTCTAGAAATAATAAAACCAGAATCAGTAGGTTTTGCTTTGCAAGTTAAAACAATACTTTTTAGTATAAGAGTGATCTGTATATTCTTCTCTATATGACTAACTTTTATAAATCTACAAAATTTTTGGTAATGGTAAGTCCAAAATAAAGGTAAAATTTCTACAAGAATACTCAACATTAACTGAGAAACTATTATTACACATTAAAACCATTATTGACACTTTTCAATTATACTGGCAAACACTCCAATACCAAAAAAAGTCAACAAATGTAAAATGAGACTTTAAGATATAATTGTCAGTCAGCTCTACACAAAGCAGACATAAGGCTCACATAACAAAAAATATGCTTTGACTTCAAATTAAGCTAGGAGAATAATTAAAAAAATATCCTTTCCTTCTTGGCACTTATCTATCCATTTTCAAGTATCTTACTCTGCTTCCCCTGTATTTTCAAGCACAATTTCAATAAAAGATATTATAGTAAAAAGTTGGACAAAGGTAAAATACATATAGTACTTGATACTTATATACTTATATAGTACTTGATCTTTAAGGTCCCTTCCAACCCAAACCATTCTATGATTCTATGACAGGGGTCCTCAAACTTTTTAACCAGGGGGCCGGGGCGTGGATGAAGTGGCAGGAGGTCATCTGCGGCTGCTTGGTTTCCCCCCCAATCCCCAGTGGGGGGGGGGGGGGTTCTGTAAATACCGGGAGCCGGATTGAGGACCCTGGGGGGCCATATCCGACCCGCGGGCCGTAGTTTGAGGACCCCTGTTCTATGATTTATCAGGAGACACTACATCTCTCTAATTACTTTAAAAAGTTCCCTAATAAACTCTTGACTTTTAACTACCTCTTTCTGTCAAATCTTTTTTATTCATAAACAGAAACTTACCTGAAAGCGTAAAACTGAGCCAGTTTTGTCATAACTTGTCCCTAGAATATATTTTATTAAAGCCTTCAATAATGCACATAAAATTGTCATTCTCATATACTCAAAAAAATTATTGGTTTGACCAAAAATTCTTGATTCTGAATTAACATATAACTTCTAATCCATTCAATGTCTGGGAAATAAGCCCAGTATATGTATTAGATTTATGATAATTGCTAGATGCTGGAAGTAGTTTTCCACTGCAGAAACATAACGATGCAGTATTTTGAAGATCCAAGACCATGATCTCAGCTCTAAAGGTCAATGGTCAAATTCCTATTGTTTCAGAACATACAGAATGGATCTTTAAAAAGCTATCATCTATCAAGAAAGGATGTAATACACCTTATTTGAGAACATCTAGTCAATGCAGAATAAGTTGATGCAAGCATGCTATATTTTTCTAGTAGTTTTAAAGCAAGATTCTAGTAAAAGCTATCTAAAAAGCAGTTGACAAGGTATATCAAGCAAAAGTGTTTAAAGAAAACTAAGCAGTCATAAGAAGAAAGATTCTTGCTTGTATTAAAAACAATTAAAAAAAGAAGAAAGAGGATAATAATAAAGAGTCAGTTTTTACAGTGCCAGGAGATAACTAGTAGAGATCCACAAAAATCTGCACTGCTTAATATGTTTATAACAACTGAGATGAAACAACAATTTAAAAAGTGACCAAGAATGTTGACAGTACAATGTTATCTGAGGTAGTAAAGAAGGGGCTGAATGTGAATAATGCAAAAGGATTTGTCTGAATCTTATGAGAATCAGTAACTGGACTGCCATTTGGAAAATTAATCTCAATGTATATTAAAATAAACAAATATACAAGGGGGAAAAAATCCAAAACTTTATACAGTTAATGGCTGACCATTACCACTAAGAAATGAGAATCTTGGGGTTACAACAGACATTTCCATTAAAATACTGACTTGATACTCAACAGTGGTCAGAAAAATCAAAGAGAAGGATTGTCTCGTTTTTTAAAAAAATTAAGCAGAATAAGAACATAGGAAACCTTGATATGCCTCTCTCTAATCTATGTATCTGGATTACCTGTGCAATTCTGATCATTTATCTCAAAACCAGTACAGTAACCTTGAAAAAAAAATCAAAGATAGATAACAAGCTTAATAAAACATAAGAAGTTTTGGGAAAGGAAGGACTAAAGCTAAAGACTGTTTGCTTTGAAAAGAAAGATGACAGTGCAGGAGTATGATAAAAATTTACAATATCATGAATGGGGTGGAAAGCAGTACATTGTTCCTATTGTCTTCCAAAACAGGAGCTTAGAGTCATAAAATGAAACTAGGAAGTAACAGGTCCACATAATGTTAAATTGATCTTTGGAATTTCTTGACCGGTGGACAATAGATACTTATACATATTGAAACTGACTGGACAAATTCATGAAGAAAAATACATCTAAGGCTATTACAAACAAATATTACTTCTGGCTCAAAAAAATTCTAATCTGCAAATTATGGGAGGCTGAGAGAACATTCTGGGGAATGCACACACATCCTGTTCTTGTTATCTTGCCAAGACTTTCCCTTTGGGCTAATGTCAGAGATAAGAAAGTTGGCTATGTCAGTCTTTGGTCTGACCTAATATAGTCAGACATTTGCTCAGAGGCCCTAATATACTCCATACCAGAAAGTAGGCATGCAGCAACACTTCAAAGAACTATTTGATACCTGTTCCAAAAATAAAATCACAGCATAAAATTTCTCTCTCAAATGTATCAAAGAATTTAAAGTGCATGACTAAAAGCTTTGTAACAGGACTCACTGGAAGTTGTATTAAAAAATTATATTTATGAAAATATTAAGATACTTATTTACAAACACAAATTTCAACAAGATCATTTGCTAAAAATGCAGTGTTTAAGCTGCTTTGCTTAGACATGCTGATGGCTTACTTCTAAACACTGGGATATGGAAGACAAGCAAAAAAAGAAATTATTTCTGTTTTTGAGCTGTGGAAGGTAGAATCTTATAAAAATTGTAAGAAAGACCTTTCAAAAGAGAGTTTTAGTATATATTTTTTCCTTGTAACTATGCTGAAGTACAGCTAGCTGGACAACAAATACATAGTTCAAGCAGGAATAATCTCAATTTAGTAATGATGAAGAATATATCATAGAATCATAGAATGGTTTGGGTTGGAAGGGACCTTAAAGATCATCTAATTCCAACCCCCTTCCATGGGCAGGGACACCTTCCACTAGACCAGGTTGCTCAAAGTCCCATCCAACCTGGCCTTAAACACTTCCAGGGATGGGGCATCCACAACTTCTCTGGGCAACCTCTTCCAGTGCCTCACTTCAAAGTAAACAATTTCTTCATAATATCTAATCTAAATCTACTCTCTCTCAGTTTAAAACCATTCCCCCTTGCCCTATCACTATATGCCCTTCTAAGAAGTCCCTCTCCAGCTTTCTTGCAGGCCCCCTTTAGGTACTGGAAGGCCACTATAAAGTCTCCCTGGAGCCTTCTCTTCAGGCTGAACAACCCCAACTCTCTCAGCCTGTCATCATAGGAGAGGTGCTCCAGCCCCCTGATCATTTTCGTGGCCCTCCTCTGGACTCATTCCAATAAGTCCATGTCCTTCTTATGTTGGGGGCTCCAAAGCTGAACACAGTACTCCAGGTGGGGTCTCATGAGAGCAGAATAGAGGGGTAGGATCACCTCCCTCAACCTGCTGGCCGCACTTCTTTTGATGCAACCCAGGATTCGGTTGGCTTTCTGAGCTGCAAGCACATTGTTGGGCCATGCTGAGCTTTTCTTCCCCCAACACCCCCAAGTCCTTCTCCTCAGGGCTGCTCTCAATCCATTCTCTGCCCAGCCTGTATTTATAGTTGGGGTTGTCCCAACCCAGGTGCAGGACCTTTCACTTGGCCTTGTTAAATTTCATGACGTTCTCATGGGCCCACCTCTCAAGCCTGTCAAGGTCCCTCTGGACAGCATCCCTTCCCTCAAGCGTGTTGACTGCACCTCTCAGCTTGGTGTCATTGGCAAACTTGCTGAGGGTGCACTCAATCTACATTAGATCTCTGTTAGTACAGCTACATTGATGTTAGTAAATTAATACATATTAAAGGTTATAACAGTGAATAAGAATTTTCTTTGGAAAACAAAACACAACACCTACAAAACAGGTAAAACAAATGTATTTATGAACAGGTTTAGATTGGATATTAGGAAAATTTTCCTCACTGAATGGGTGGCCAAGTACTGGAACAGGCTGCCCAGGGCGGTTGTGGAATCACCATCCCTGGAGATGTTTAAAAAACATGTAGGGTGCTTAGGGACATGGTTTAGTGGTGGACTTGGCAGTCCTGGGTTAATGGTTGGACTTGATGATCTTAAAGGTCTTTTCCAACCTAAATGTTTCTATGATTCTATAATTCTATGATTTCCTGGTTGGCAATTTGCATAACTGACTACATCACTATACTCAGTGGCTTCATAAACAGATTTCACTATTTTTTCTATAATACTGAATGTGGAAGCACCTTTGAGAAAATCATTAAGTTCACAGGGAGAATTCATGTTGAATTTGGGGCACTGTAAAAATTAACTAGTGAGGAGGAGAGACTAGATTGAAAGATCAGGCAAGTGCTGCTTTTTTAATTTGGGGGGATTTGGGGGAGAGTATTTTGTGCAAAGGAACAATAAAAAGTGCAATGGGCAAAAGTCTATAGCTTAAAAACATTATTGCAGAAACTGGACCTTAAAAGTCAGGACACAGCTATGCAATGAGATGATAGAGCCTAGACATCGTGTATGACAATTTCTGAAGGATTAAAATTTTTAAAGAAAACTTACGTGACTTGTAAACTTTCTGCTGTTAGATTATTCCACATGATCTCATTAGCTTGAAGGTTTTCATTTTCTTCTAGTAAAGACATATCAAACTCTATTGCTTGTTCAACAACTTCTGATGACCTAATTTAGCAAATAAAAGTTATATTTGCAAAATTAACATGTATCTTTAAATCATAAAGAAAATTGGTGTTTTGAATTATTAATAACTAGAATATAGTTAAAATTACATATAAGATAAAGCAAAAACAACAATAGGATACATATTCTTTTTACGTTAAATAAAGGACACAGTCTTAATTCTTTGAATTAATATCACAACATAATCAAGGTTTTAAGGGGGTATCTATTATATATATATAATATATATATATAAAAGGGGGTATAGATCCACTGATATAAATATATATAGCTGATCCAGCTATAAATCTGCACATGACAGTTATCAATCTGCACATTAATAACAAAGGATAATACAAGAAGTCTTAGGACTATCCACTTATGTACCAATATGCAATATCAGTTCAATAAACAGCAAATAAAGTTTATTTTTTAAATTAAAAACTTTCTTGCATTACCTGCATATTTTGTTGTTTCAGTCACTACTTTGCAATAACTGCAGTGTATACAGGGGTACCTAGAGTTCACTTTAAACTATTTAGAATATAGGCAATGAGAGAAATATAACCGAGAAACTTAACTTAGCCCAGGATACAAAATACACACTAAATTAGCTCACACTGAATCTGGGTTATCATGTGTCCAAAGAAGAGCAACAAAGCAGGTGAAGGGTCTAGAGAACAAGTCTTATGAGGAGCAGTTGAGGGAACTGGGGTTGTTTAGTCTGGAGAAAAGGAGGCTCAGGGGAGACCTTATTGCTCTCTACAACTACCTGAAAGGAGGCTGTAGTGAGGTGAGTGTCAGTCTCCTTTCCCAAGTAACAAGTGATAGGATGAGGGGAAACAGCCTCAAGTTGTGCCAGCAGAGGTTTAGGTTGGATATTGTGAAAAATTTCTTCACTGAAGAGGTTGTCAAGCATTGGAACAGGCTGCCCAGGGAGGTGGCTGAGTCACCATCCCTGGAGGTATTTAAAAAACGCATAGATGTGGTGCTTAGGGACATGGTTTAGTGGTGGACCTGGCAGTGTTAGGTTAATGGTTGGACTTGATGATCTCAAAGGTCTTTTCCAACCAAAATGATTCTATGATTCTATGTATAGTCTGCTGCTAGTACCAATATTATGGCTCTTCATATGTGATAATAGTAATTGGAATTCTGTTTTTCTGGAGACAGCCAAAGAGATGGGTGGTTGAAGAAACAGGTTAAAAACCTGACATTCAGGCAACTGTCTGTGCATGCAAGTGGATTAGCTTTTCAAGTAGGACAATACTTTACAAATAACAATTTAAAAGAAACCAAACAAAAAAATACAACTCTGATCACTTTAGAAGTGTTGTAGTTTAATACAAATTTTTCCTCCAGAAGAAACATGAACATGTACACCAAGATGAAAACTTATACCTATGTGTATCTATGAAGTCATTATACTCAGAGTTAGGGTCTATCTGTTCAACAGAAGTCTGGATCTCTTTATGGACATTCGCAATCTCTTCAGTTACAAGACTGGTGATCTGGCTATATTCATCCAAGATTCCTTTTCTAGAGAGAAAAAAAACTATAGTGTATAACATGGTATTGAAGGCATATAACGATGATGCTTCAAGCTTTCAGTTTTCTGCTATGACAAACTCTTGTTTCAACTGGCTAAAAAGGGAGGAAAAAAAAGACCACATATTACTCAAAAAAATAACAGATCAATTGTGACCTCTTCTTTACAGATTGGCTATGAGTAGAGAAGTCTCCAAGACCATGCTCCTTTATACTAATTACAGTGCATCTACATATAGTGTAGTTAAATTAAAGCTGTAGAGATTACAGGGAAAAGGAATATATATAGCTCATTGATGACACCCTGCTTTATGACCAGAAAACTTATGCTAGTTATTATTTATACAGAAGCTTTTCACAATCTCCTGACTGACAAAATAAGTATATTCTGACATATGGTAAAAAGATTAAAAAAAAATAGTCAGTGTGCATTTCCTTTAAGACCTGGCTTTCTCCATTACCTTAAGTGTTCTCTTTCATATCTTGATTTTATTATTTGGTCATTAGGACAAAAATAAGCATAAGTCACAAGTTCACATATATTTACAAGAAGAAAAAAAATCAAACAAAAAATTGACGTGAAAAAGTACAAGCCATCTAGTCTAATGACCTGCCCGCAACAGTGGGCAAAAGCAAGTGATTAGGGAATGGTAAAAGAAAATAATATGTGATATTTTACCACTACATTTAATAGCATACAGTGATATTTCCCCAAAACACCTTCCTAGTCTTCAAGTTTTAGCTTTCCATAAATAGCCCTTCATAATAATTTCCTATTTCATTTTTATTTTTGACAGGTTTTTCAGTTTCTGAAGCATGGTGAGTATTTTTTTTTAATACTGATGAATTTTGACCATCCCAGAGGAATGTGCAGGAAAAAAAAGTATCAGCAGATTTTTCCTGGATGATAAGATCTCAAGTTATGTTTATTTTATAAAAAATATTATCAGCTTGTATTCCTTCAGTACTTTTTCTAAGAAGAAAACAAACAACAGAATTCATTAATGTCAACTACAGCAATGTCAGATCTAAAAGAAATGGAATCTATGTTAATTATTTAAAAAAAATAATTAGTGATGTTAATATACACTTCAAGTTTACCAAACTAATTGATTTGCAAAACCAAGATTATTAACAAAGTATATGTCACACAGATAGCTACACCAACCCCACACTTGAAATCACCATCTCCTTTTGTAGAATTAAGCCCAAAGATATTAGACAACAGTAATTTTCCAATAGATTCAGATATCACTGAAAATGTTTATTTAGTGACAAGAATATTTTTACAGGTTTTTATTTCAAAGATGACAAAGAAAATTGGGTTCAATGGATTTTTTTTCAATGATGAAACTCTTCAGTGAATTATCATAATTCACAGTTATGAAAAATCACATTAATTACAGCACACAAATTGAACTGAAGTCTCTTGCTGTGATTTTACATACAAAATTAAGATTAAAAGGACTGTGCAGAGACTACTATAGAGGTCTATTTCATTTACATAACTGTACCAGAATCAAAGGGAGCAATGAAACTTCAAGAGGCTGTTAATATCGTCTGTATCACCTAAGCATATAAAGCATGAAACCCTCAACTCTCCTTCACTTCCTATGTGCTGAAGTCAAGATGAATGTAGACTTTGGAAAAGGTAAGAAAATGAGAGATAGAAGAGTGTCTCCCATCTAAATGAACAATACTTACAAAAAGAGGTAACTTGTTTTTCTTTTAGAGTAAGTGATTTACAAGCAATATTTTTTAATTGCAGCCCTCAGAATGTCTTAGAGAAAGATCTACAGAACAGTCTCCCAAACCAACTCATATTCTTAAGGAAAGTCAAAGACACAGCATGGTGGTTACAAATCAGAAAAGATAGCTTAGAGTCCTCATTGACAGTTCTCTGAGATCAATTTGCACATCTTCATCAGTGATGTGGGGAATGATATTTCAGAAAAAAGTAATTGTATTTTTAAGGCTGGATTCCATACAATGAAATTAGGTTTATATGATCCTGCTATTTGCACACAAATAAGTAACCATGCACCTGCCTGGCCCTCATCCCAAATGACTTTCAAGATTGTTGGCCATTTTAAACCAAATTGGTTCCCGGCAGAATTTCACAAAAATAAGGCTACAGGAGAGGCAACTAACTTTAGAATAGAATAGAATAGAATAGAATAGAATAGAATAGAATAGAATAGAATAGAATAGAATAGAATAGAATAGAATAGAATAGAATAGAATAATTTCAGTTGGAAGGGACCTACAACAATCATCTAGTCCAACTGCCTTACCAATTCAGGGCTGAACAAGTTAAAGCATGTTAATTTGCCATAGTATTCCAGCTGAAGCTAAGGATAAAGCATGAGGTTAACTATAAACACTGAAGTTAATCTCTAAGATTTTAAAAGTTTTATGAGAAGACAGTCTCTCACTAAAATGCTTAAGTAACCCCTTAAAATTACTATCTGCATTTATTTGAACAGACTTCTCCATGCACAATTGTTGTCAACAGAAAGAAGAAAACAGCTTTTTCATTATCCTCGATATACAAATAATTGATGAAGATTTATTATTTTCTAATAATACTATAAATTAATTAGGATATTATACATAACATGTGGAAATGAGAAAAATATAAGAAAATACAGCTTACAGGGCTTTAATCATTTCTTCTTCCATCTTCTGTAGTGAATCAAGTAACAGAGGAAGTGTAGTGTCATAATATTGGTGCTGATGTAACTGTGCTCCTTTCAGTGCCAATACATATTGATTATGCAATATATGAAGTTTCATAGTGGCTTTATCACACCGATCTTTGGCTTTCACAGTCTCCTTTCCTGAGAATAAAGAAATAAAGAAAATGCTTATGGTGATTTCAATGTATACAAACATCAATACTTGTGGTTGACATAAATCTAATAGATTCATGATAAGTTTGCACTTTATTCCACAATAAGTTTAAACAATTTCTCTGAAGAAGCTAAAATTTTACAGTTCTCAGGTCACTAGTAAGACCAAATGTCTTAGTGTTCCTATTCAAGACTAAGAAAAAAACGCTGCACTTTCTCTGAGCACAAATGTGAGAATACTTGAACTGAAAGTATATGAAAAGCATCATCTGCATAAGTATAAAAATAATATAAATACAAAGAATTAAATAAACCCCATTTAAACACATGACTATCACAAATGCTAATCTTTTATCTGTCTCAGAGTAAATAAACATTTTTTTAATTAAGAAAATAAGAAATGTCCTACTAGGTCAGACCCCTGATCCATTTAGACCAGTACTCTATCTCCAATAGCGATAGTGGGAACTGCTTTTAGGGAAACCATGTGTATTGGGGTTTACATGGCAACATTTTGGTAGTGGAGGGGCTGCAGGGGTGGCTTCTGTGAGAAGCTGCCAGAAGCTTCCCCCATGTCCAACAGATGCAGTGCCAGGTGGCTCCAGGACAGACCCACTGCTGGCCAAAGCTGAGCCAATCAGCAATGGTGATAGTGCCTCTGTGATAACATATTTAAAAAGGGAGGAGGGGAGAAGGAACTGCTGCACAACTGCAGCTGGGAGACACAGCAGTGAGAATATATGAGAGAAACAACTCTGCAGACACTAAGGTCAGTGAAGGAGGGGGAGGAGGCACTCCGGACACCAGAGCAGAGATTCCCCTGCAACCTGTGGTGAAGTCCATGATGGAGCAGATATCCACCTGCAGCCTGTGGTGGACTCCACACCGAAGTAGCTGGACACACCCAAAGGAGAGAACCCACACTGGTGTAGTCCATTCCTGAAGGACCACACTCCATGGAAAGAAACCATGCTGGAGCGGTCTGTGAAGAGCTGCAGCCAGTGGGAAAGACCCACACTGGAGAAGTTCATGGAGGACTGTCTCCCATGAGTAGGACCTCATGCTGGAGCAGGGAAAGAGAGCAAGGAGGAAGGAGCAGCAGAGACAATGTGTGATGAACTGATCAGAACCTCCATTTCCTGTTCCTTCTGTGCTGCTTGAAGGGAAGAGTTAGGGAAGCCGGGAGTCAAGCCAGGGAAGAAGGGGGAGGGGGGGAGGTGTTTTAAGGTTAGTTTTTATTTCTCATTGCCCTACTCTGACTTTTGATTGGTGGGCAGGTGCACGGCAGCAGGCAGGTGCAGGGCAGCATGGTGACCATCTGGCAAAATGCAGTGTCCCCTACTTCTGAGCTTCTAGCACCTGGTAGAACCAATGCAGCCTGTCATAGTTTAACCCCAGATGGCAACCAAGTACCACACAGACACATCCTCACTCCCCCTTACCCAGAGGGATGGGGAGGAGAATCAGAAACGAATGTAAAACTCGAGGGTTGAGATAAGAACAGTTTAATAGGTAAAGCAAAAGCCGCGCATGCAAGCAAAGCAAGGAATTCATTCACCCCTTCCCATGGGCAGGCAGGCGTTCAGCCATCCCCAGGAAAGCAGGGCTCCATCACCTGTAACGGTTACTTGGGAAGACAAATGCCATAATGCCAAATGTCCCCCCCTTCCTTCTTCTTCCCCCAGTTTATATACTCAGCATGATGTCATATGGTATGGAATATCCCTTCGGCTAGTTTGGGTCAGCTGTCCTGGCTGTGTCCTCTCCCAATTTCTTGTGCCCCTCCAGCCCTCTTGCTGGCAGGGCCCAAGAAACTGAAAGGTCCTTGACTTAGTATAAACATTACCCAGCAACAATTAAAAACCTCAGTGCGTTATCAACATTGTTCTTACATCAGAGCCAAAACACAGCACTGCCCCAGCTACTAAGAAGAAAATTAACTCTATTCCAGCTGAAACCAGGATACAGCCACACAGAGAGAGCTCCTGTTCAAGCATGCAACCACCCAGGTTTCCGGCTGTGGGATGTGTGAAGGGATATTCCTAGAGGTGGAAAGTGATTGTAAGCAACACTGTGGGAGATGTGACCAAACTGATGAGCTACTCTGCTTGGTGGCTGAGCTGCGGGAGGAGGTGAGCAGACTGAGGAGTATTCGATACTCTGATAGGGAGATTGACCAATGGAGACATACTCTGACACCTATGATGCATAGGAGAAAACTCAGCATGACCACTGTGGAGGCAGGTCCTGGATCTGCTTTGTGCCAGGAGGAAAGCAGTGTCACAAGGGATAAGGAGGGGTGGAAGAGTGTTACAGTAGAGAGCAGTAAGAGAAACCCCTCCTTACCCTCTAAGCTACCCTCTGAGATAACTTTACTGAACAGGTACAAGGCCCTGGGTATAGCAGATGAAGTGCATAATGAGAAAGAGGAGGAACCTGAGCAAGCAGTCTTGCCAAGATCAGAGAGACACCAACCCCTCACAACAAAACCCACAGTAAGACCAGCACCAAGAAGAAACAACAGTGAGTTATGGTCATTGGTGATTCCCTCCTGTGCAGAACGGAAGCAGCTGTTTGCAGACCAGACCCTCTTTCAAGGAAGCTTGCTGCCTCCCTGGGGCCCGAATTAGGGATGTCACCACAAGACTGAAGAGCCTAGTTCAACATTCAGACTACTACCCATTCCTGCTCTTTCACGTGGATACAAATGATGTCACAACAAAACGTCTGAGGTTAATCAAAACAGACTTCAGAGACCTGGGAAGAATAGTAAAAAATTCAGGAGCACAGGCAGTATTTTCCTCAGTCCTCCCAGTAATAGGGGGAGACCTCAGCAGAAACCCACAAGCCCAGTATATCAATACCCGACTCCAATAATTGTGCCTGCACCAAAAGTTTGGGGTTTTAAACCATGCAAGAGTATTCAAGAGACAAGGTATGCTGGGGCCTGATGGGATCCACTTGTCACAATGGGGAATATGAGTCAGGGTGTAAGTTGGCAGGGCTGAGTGAGAGAGCTTTAAACTAGAAATGATGGGGGAAGGGGATACCAACAGGATTATACTAGGTAAGGCAAGGTATAATAGGTTTGCGTAGCAAGGTTTTGGTAGTGAAGAGGGCTACAGGGGTGACTTCTGTGAGAAGCTGCTAGAAGCTTCCCCTGTGTACAATAGAGCCAATGCAAGCTGCCTCCAAGATGAACCCACTGCTGGCCAAGGCCAAGCCAATCAGCAACAGTGGTAACACCTCTGTGATAACATATTTAAGAAGGGGGGAGGGGAAAGAAAACTGAGCAACTGCAGCTGGAGAGAGGAGTGAGAAAATGTGAAACAACTCTGCAGACACTGAGGTCAGTGAAGAAGGAGGGGGAGGAGGTGCTCCAGGCACCAGAGTAGAGATTCCCCTGCAGCCCATGGTAAAGACATTAGTGAGGCATGCTGTTCCCCTGCAGCTCGTGGAGGTCCATGGTGGAGGATATCCACCAGCAGCCTGTGGAGGACCCCACACCGAAGCAGGTGAATGTGCCCAAAAGGAGAGAGCCTGCGCTGGAGCAGGACTTATGGACCTGTGGAGAGAGGAGCCCACACTAGAGCAGATTTGCTGGCAGGACTTGTGAACCTGTGGTGGACCTATGCTGGAGCAGTCTGTTCCTGAAGGACTGCATCCCATGGAAGGGACTCACGCTAGAGCAGTTCATGAAGAGCTGTAGCCTGTAGGAAGGACTCACGTTGGAGAAGCTCATGGAGAACTGTCTCCTGTGGGAGTGACCTCATGCTGTAGCAGGGGAAGAGAGTGAAGAGTACTCCCCCTGATGAGGAAGGAGCAGCAGAGACAACATGTGATGAACTGACCACAACTCCCATTCCCCATCCGGATGTGCCGCTAGGGGGGAGGAGGTAGAGAACTCTGGAGTAAAGTTAAGCCTGGGAAGAAGGGAGGGGCAGGGGAAAGAAAGTGCAAATTCATGCATGTGGGTCAGGGCAATCCCAAGCACATATACAGGCTGGGAAGAGAATGGATTGAGAGCAGCCCTGAGGAGAAGGACTTGGGGGTGTTGGGGGAAGAAAAGATCAACATGACTTGGCAATGTGTGCTTGCAGCTCAGAAAGCCAACCAAATCCTGGGCTGCATCAAAAGAAGTGCGGCCAGCAGGTTGAGGGAGGTGATTCTTCCCCTCTGTTCTGCTCTCATGAGGCCCACCTGGAGTACTGTGTTCAGCTTTGGAGCCCCCAACATAAGAAGGACATGGACTTATTGGAATGAGTCCAGAGGAGGGCCACGAAAATGATCAGGGGGCTGGAGCACCTCTCCTATGATGACAGGCTGAGAGAGCTGGAGTTGTTCAGCCTGAAGAAGACTCTGGGGAGACTTTATAGTGGTCTTTCAATACTTAAAGATGGCTTATAAGAAAGATAGGGACAGACTTTAGTAGGGTATATAGTGATAGGACAAGGGGTAATAATTTTAAACTAAAAGAGGGTAGATTTAGATTAGGAAGAAATTCTTTACTGTGAGGGTGGTAAGGCACTGGAAGAGGTTGCCCAGAGAAGTTGTGGATGCCCCATCCCTGAAAGTGTTCAAGGCCAGGTTGGATATGACTTTGAGCTACCTGTTCTAGTGGAAAGTGTCCCTGCCTATGGCAGGGGGGTTGGAATTAGATGATCTTTAAGGTCTCTTCCAACTCAAGCCATTCTATGATTCTATGAAGGTGTTTTTAAGATTCGGTCTTACTTCTCATTATCCTACTCTGATTTGCTTGGTAAAAAATTAAATTTCCCCAAGTTGAGTCTGTTTTGCCTGTGACAGTAATTGCTGAGTGATCTCCCTGTCCTTATTTCAACCCACAATCCTTTTGTTATATTTTCTCTTGTGGTGGTGCACTTCTCCCCTTCTCTGGGCTGTTTTACAACCCCAGGAGCTGCAGACCAGGTCTTAGCACCTTAGGTAATGAGTTGGGTGGTCAAGCACCCTTGACCATACCAGTAGCTACATCATTTTGAGTGCATATCACTTAAGATGAAACCCACTATAGCATCTTCTACTGTGGGTTCTAAGACTCATTGTTCTAGGAAGCTGTCATTTATTGTGAGCAAAAATTCCATTGCTACATATCATCATGATGAAGCACTGCTTCAGTTCATATTTGACTAGCTGAACTCTCTCATTGTTACTCCTGTCCAAAGCTCACAGCTTCTCTAGTACAATTTAACATTTCCTCATCATTGTCTGTATCCTGATCAGGAGGTCAGCATCACACAGTACTACACTATTAGAGTCTAGAAATCCTCAAGTCCACACTGACAAGACAAATTCAGTGCTGAACCAGAGAGCTATAAGGTACTTCAAGAGGTCACCTATTCTATTCTTTGTCAGGAAGACTAATTGCAGAACTATGTGGCAGATATTTTTATGATCTTCCTAAGACATCCAATGATGGATAACTTTGCAACTTCTCAATACAATTCAGGTCTAGTGCTGTGTGAGCTGAAAACAATCCCCCCCTTTACTCTCCAACCTAAATATTTCTTGCTTTAATTTAAATCCTTACTTCCTTCACCTACCTGCCATGGACATGAAAAATAGATTCTACAGTCCTCTGCAATCCATCTTTTACTTATTTGAAGATTATACACTCTCCTTCTCTGCCAATCTTCTAACCTTCATACCAAACAATTCACGCATCTTCTAAGTCCTGTTTTCTTTTTGCATGTAGCTCACACTCTTCCTCAAATGCAGTACCCAAAACCAGACAATACTTCAGTTGAGGTTCTATTAACTTTGAAAGCCAAAGAATCCCTTTAACACTTGTATGAGTTACATTTATTTCTAAAAAAAAATAAAAATCCATGCCTTTCTGGCAACATGGTATTACTGATTATCTTTGCTATGGCATCTGTTCCTGCTGAGTAACACTATTTTTTTTCAGACCATTTCTCCAGTTTCTCAAATAATATTTAACTCTGCAACTGCTCTCCAATGCACTTTCAATCCTTTCAGGCATACTGACGCCTAGGAATTTAATAAGCATACTCCAAACTAGTCATCCTGAGAGGGAGGATTACAAACAGAAACACTGAAATACCATCCAAAACTAATCTCAATATATATCCCATAATGTTGGATAGGATACATCACCCTCCTGTCAGGATCCCTGTAGAAGAATGGCTGCAGAAGTGTGGCCACGGAACCCCTGAGGGTCTGAACAATCCAGGCCTGGAGTGCACAATCCAGGCCTGAAATTAGAAGTGTACTGGAATTAGAATTGTGCTGAAGTTATTGTGCTGAAGTTAACAAGAAAGTGGCCTTGATCTATTCTTGAATCCTAAGACCAAGTAACCCTATTGTAATAACAGGCCGTGGCTGTAACAAGCTGCAGCTGTTAGGGAGGACATGTGTAAGGCCAAGGGAAATAGAGAAGGGAATGTAGATAAAGGGAGTAACAAACTGCAAGGCTAAAACATAGCTAACGCAAATAGCTGCATGGACAGAATGCTTGTTCCAATCATGATAAATAGTGGTGTGTGAGCAGCGCGTGCTTAGGGGCTAATAACCAATCATATGTTTGCTTTGGGAGCATGCTTGTGTATTGAGGCTATATAAGAAATGTTAGAAGCCAATAAAATTGAGCAAGATGCATAACTCATATTGAGTAATTTCTTGACTCCGGCGGACCCCTCTCCCAACAGATCCCATTAATAACCATTCTCCAAGCAGCTTTATGCAAACAGTTTTGCGCCTGTATGTATTAAATTTGGCTGAGACAGAGTTAATTTTCTTCACAGTAGCTGGTATGGGGGCATGTTTTGGATTTGTGCTGAAAATAGTGTTGATAATACTGGGATGTTTTAGTTACTGCTGAGCAGTGCTTACACAGTGTCAAGGCCTCTTCTGTTTCTCACCCCACCCCACCAGCAAGTAGGCTGGGGGTGCACAAGAAGTTGGGAAGGGACACAGCTGGGACAGCTGAGCCCAACTGACCAAAGGGATATTCCATACTCTATGACATCATGCTCATCAATAAAAGCTGGGGGATAAAGAAAGAAGGGGGGGACAATTGGAGTGATGGCATTTGTCTTCCTAAGTAACTGTTACATATGATGGAGATAACTAAACCCCTGTCTGTCGATGGGAAGTAGTGAATGAATTGCTTCTTTTGCTTTGCTTGTGCATGTGAATTTTTCTTTCCCTATTAAACTGTCTTTATCTCAATCCAAGAGTTTTCTCATTTTTACCCTTCCAATTCTCTCCCCCATCCCACTGCAGGGGAGCGAGCAAGCAGGTGTGTGATGCTTAGTTGCTGGCTGGGGTTAAACCACAACACTGTACTAGACAGAATATTTTCAAATCAGTCATGCTTCCCTGGTGTACTGCATTTACATGGCAAGGTTTTGGTAGTGGGGGGGCTGCAGAGGTGGCCACTGTGAGAAGACACCAGGAGCTGCCCCTGTGCCAGACAGAGACAGTTCAATCTGGCTCCAAAATGGACTCACTGCTGACCAAAGCTGACCTAATCAGTGAAGCTGGTTGCGCCTCTGTGATAACATATTTAAGACAGGGTAAAAAAACACTGCACAGCAGCTGTGAGAGAAAGTTATGATAAAAAAAACTGTGAGAAACAATTTTTTAGACACCAAGGTCAGTGAAGAAGGAGGTGGAGGAGATGCTCCAGGCACTGGAGCAGAGATTCCCCTGCAGCCCATGGAGAAGACCATGGTGAGTCAGGTTGTCCCCCTGCAGCCTATGGAGAGGACCACACCAGAGCAGATATCCACCCTGCAGCCCATGGAAGACCCCATGCTGCAGCAGGTAGGTATGCCCTTAAGGAAACTACAACCCGTGCAGAGCCCACACTGAAGCAGGCTCCTGGCAAGAACTGCGGCCCATGGAGAGGAGCTCATGCAGGAGCAGGTTTTCTGGCAGTAAGTGCATCCCATGGGGGACCCATGCTGGAGCAGTCTTATCCTGAAGAGCTGCAGGCCATGGGAAGGACCAACATTGAAGCAGTTTGTGAAAGACTCTAGTCCATGGGTGGGACCCCACACTGGAGCAGGGGAAAAGTGTGAGAAGGAAGAAATGGCTGACAGTGTTATGAACTGACCGCAACCTCCCATTCCCCACCCCCCTTGCACCACTTGGGTGTGGGTGGAAGCATAGAGGCTTGAAAGCAGACCTTGAAGAGATGAAATTTGTGTGAAATGAGGAATACACAAAGGATTGTGAACTCTTCTAAATTAAAACATGGAAAAATGTTAAGGCGGGTCATAAGAGTTGAGGGAACAACAAGTAAAATAGTAGCAAAACTGATAAATCCTATTTCAAATACACTGGAGTTAGGAAGCTTGTCAGAAAATTTAAAGAGGCTGTTGATGAGCAATGTATAAAAGGAACTGGTAGGAAAAAACCTGAAAGAATTTTTTGGCATCTGTGTTCATTATGAAAGACCTTCAGAGATTTCCTTGCTGAAAAGACTATGAAAAAGTATCTCTCTCTGATGAGGTATCAGAAGAAGAGGTTACAGAACAAATGTAAGGAGAAGAAATTACCAGGACTCTACAGTGCTTAGCTTTAGAATTTTAGAGGAACTTGAGAATGTTATAGCTGGAATATTATGGTCAGTTTTTACAGGAGAAGGTAGACACTTAATGGAGTGCATCAGTTGAGGCCTGTGTTTCTTAACATATTGATAAGTGATTTAGAAGAGGTGGAAAAATGAGGAGATAAAGATACTGAAGAAGATGCTGACTAAAGGAAATGAAAATGAGAGCCAAATGCAAAGAACTGAAAAAGAACTTTGAGACACAATGATTGAACTACAAAATGGTAAATGTAAATTTACTATTTTACCACTTACTGAAAGTAAGTGTGAATATTTATAGAGATGCATATGGGGGAAAACTATCCAAGCTTAATAATCAGTTCTAAGCTTACTAAATGCACTCAGGAATGAGATCTTGGGATTAGTATAGATAGTTTTATGGAAACATTAGCTCAGTGCTCCACAGCTGTCTGAAAAGGTGTTATTAATAAAGGACTAGACAGCATTATTCCACCACTGAGTAACTCCACATAACATGATATGCAGTTCTCTCAACTCAAGGACATATTTGAAATGAAAAAGGTTTAGAGAAGGGCATCAAACATCAGAAAGGTAGAAAACAGGGAATGCACAAGGAATGACTAAGATGAGGACTCTTGAAACTAGAGGAGTGAAGACTGAGGAGCAACATGCAAGAGGGAACAGTGAATAGATGTTCCCAACCTCTTTTAATATAACTAAAAGGTATCATATGAAAATAGTAGTTTGTCCCAAACAAGTAAAAGGACATTCTTCACCTAGATTGTAGCTAAGCTGTAAAATCCTTTGTCCAAGGTTATTGTGAACATGAAAAACTTGTGGTTTAACAAAAAAAAATATTTGAAGGGATATGTGGTGGGTTGATCTTGGCTATCTGCTCTCTTACTCCCCCTCCTCAACAGGACAGGGGGAGAAAATAAGATGAAAAACCTCATGGAGAGGGAGACTGCTTAATACCATCACAGACAAAACAGACTTGAATTGGAGAAGAGTAATTTAGTTTAATGCCAATTAAAAATAAAGTATATCCAACTGGAGCTCAACAATATAAAGGTGATGATAAATTATCCTGAGAAGGATGAACAACAGCCAGTATATGGTAAATATTATTACTTCCTGAACTTGAGTAGGAAAATAAGAAAATATTGAAATTATAAGAAATGTTGAATTAGAAGTGGAAAGAGAAAGGCGCTTTTAGATCTTAATATATAGAGAAAAATCAAGATTGAATTCAGAGATGTTAGAGTACTGCATTGGGCGCATGTGGAAAGTTTTTGGTAGCAGAGGGGGCTGCAGGGATGGCTGCTGTGGGAAGAGGTCAGGGGCTGTCCTGTATCAGACACATCTGGTTCCAGCCAGCTCCACAACAGCCCCACCACTGGTCAAAGTGAAGTTGATGGTATTTCTGTGAAAGCATATTTAAGAAAGGGCAGAAAATGTCAGGGGGAAACATGACGGACAACAACACACAACAAAAGAGTGAGAAACAACAGAGGGAACACCAAAGTCAGAGGAGTATGATGTACTCCATGGCAGAGCAGATATTCCTGAAGGGATTGCAGCCCATGAAGGACCCAGGCCAGAGTAGAGGAAGAGTGAGAAGGAAGGAGTGACAGAGAGAAACCACTATATCCTGACTGCACACGTGCACGCACACACACACACTGCAATCCCTTCCACTGAAGGGACTGAGAGTAGCCAGTAGCAATAACAAGGGGGGAGGAGTCTAGAGTGAAGTTGAGCCTGAGAATGGGGGAAGAAAGGTATTTTCCTTAAGTGCGTTTGTTTCCCAATACCCAAATCAGTACTCAAATATTTATATTAATTAGCAACAAATTAAGTTAAATTCCCCAAAGTTGAGTCTGTTTTACCCACAGTAATTGGCAAGTGATCTCCCTGTCTTTATTTCAACCCACAAGTCTTCTTGCTCTCTCATTCTTCCTATTTTCTCCTCCCCCAATCCTGCTGGGTCGAGGGGTGTGAGTGAGCAAGTGGTTGCATGGGTGCTGCAAGCCAAGGTCAACCCACTACAGGGTACAAAACATTTGCAACTACTAAAGGACACAAAGGCAGAAAGACAAAGCTCTAAAAATATATTACAAGTAAGAGTTGAAGGACACAAGAGATTCATTTCTTAATGGAATGCACAACAGAGAAAGCTGAAGGATTTTGTGCCATTTTGCTTCTAAGAAAGAAATTTGGTAACAAATAACCTAATAAA
Organism: Falco rusticolus; assembly: GCF_015220075.1. Classification (NCBI taxonomy): domain Eukaryota; kingdom Metazoa; phylum Chordata; class Aves; order Falconiformes; family Falconidae; genus Falco; species Falco rusticolus. Next base: position 21,595,138 of record NC_051209.1, on the reverse strand, counting down.
ATTTTAACAGTAAGATAGGCTATAAGATGAAGCAAGAAAAAAATGGACTATCTGGCTACATTAGAGGCACTTGCATTACATGATTAGACAAAGTTCACACTAGAGCAGATGCTCCCAAACTGTGGTTTACACATGCATATCTGTGTGGTACACATACCAAACTGTATGTGAATAATACATAGCAACAGTAGTATGCAAGTGTCCCCATGAAGGAGCTTTACCTGAACTGTAAGGTAGGATCTTGACATATGGGGTTTGATTGATAACCAATGAGAACAATTACCTTTGTGCAGTTGCTGACCCAAGCTGTCTAATCAGTAGTCCCTCATGCCACTTCAGACTGTCAGGGCATTGATAGCATGGGCCAGTGGCTACCTGCTGAGGGGAGTCAGGGGTTATGGTGGATTTCTGAGCTGGCAGGGGAGAGGCCTTGCCAGCCTAACCCACCAAGCCCAAACAAGGCAACAGGGCAGGCTGGGGGGCAGTCCTCAGACCAGGGAATCAGGCACTTCCTTCCACTGGAATTTGCAGAGGCCGAGCCAGGACATGAGCCTGCAGGTGGGTGTCAGGATCAGGCCTGGTGAGGGTACCCAGCATCAGACCTGGGGTAGCTAGGCAGGGACATGATGATAGGGCTGGGTAGAGGCCAGGCTGAGACATCAGTCTGTGGGTCAGGGCCAGCTCAGTGATGCTCATGGCCAGGCAAGGCAGGGCTGTGGCAGAGCTGGAGACTGGCATTCCTATGGTATTGCTGGGGCAGGGACTGACAGCCCTGTGCTGAGCTGAAATAGGGCCCCTGGGCAAGAGTGGAGGAGGCTGATAAGAGCCAGTAAGGTCTATTAGAGCCCTCTGGGCCTGCACAAGCTTCACTTTTGCACACTTTCTAAAAAGCTCCATTGTATTATGTGAGTTACTGTCTCTCAGTCAAGCCTTTCAAATGATAACTCAGGAGGAGAGGAAAGTAAACAAGATTCATACAGGAGCATTGTTCTTACAACATTCTTAAAACACACAAAAAGACTATAGATTTTTTGGAATTCAGAATAGTCTCTTTTTCTTATCTCTTGCTTGTTCATTAAAACTACTTGTTTCCAGTAACAATTCCCTACAGTGTCTGAAACTTGCCCTGATTTGATGTTTGGTTGGTAGCTGAATCATACCTTTGTTTGACCTTGCAGTTGTCTTCATACTTCTCAAATTACACATACATTTTTTCACATTAGATTAATATTTTTTTATATTTTGATTTATATTAATAACATTTCAATTAAATCTTATCATTTCTATGCTATTATATACTACAGAACATGATAGCTAAAACTCTACTCTCAAACTCCTCAGCTTTATCTGTTCTGTTAAAAACTGCATGGAAGAGGATCAGTCACTGTCATGCACAAAACCTTTTCTCTCTCTTTTCCTTCAGACCATGACATACAAGCATGAAACAAGTTATTCTCCTTTGGGTATATTTAGAGGGTTCTTTTGGTCATCTCATCCATTTTTTGGTTTATCTTTATGTGGCTCAGATACACAATCAATATTTTTATTTTAAATTCCTATCCAAAATTCTCTAGCATCAGTTAGTATATCTGTTTATTTCCCAAGAAAAGCCAAGGAATTTGGTTTTGGATTATGATAATTTTCTCTATTAAAGCTTCAACTAAGGTATCACAGCATTTTATTTCAGAAAAATTTAAAATGGAAACTGAAAATAATATTAGGGGAGTACCAAGGTTTTTGTTTTTATTTTTAATGAAGCAACAATACTACTTTGAGAAAAAAATGCCAGTTTTGAGAGTATGTTTCAGACAAAAAACAACCCTTCAGTTTATTTCAGAATTTAAAATTTTTCTAAACATCAGCACTGAAGTGTAAAACTAAGTCAAACCATACCATAATGCATTAGATATTTACCAGTGTTTAAGAAAGTCAATTTTGGTATGGACTAAAAACTTCTAAAATTAAAGCAAACAGGAACCTAGGCATGATAGGGAGGAAAAAAAAATACTAAACTTAGAGTGATATACCAAGCCAAAGCAGATAGGTATATTCAAGGTAACCAACTCCCAATACTGAAGAAAAATTTACACAATTTACAGTGAATTCTTAAGAAAGCTTTGTTGCTTACCACTTTTGGGGGCAACCCTCTAATTTGTCCATTTCTTCTATTAAGCCTTTCCTCATAGTTTGATTTCTCTAGTCTTCCATCATTAAATAGAAAAGACCAAGTCATAACACCTAGTAGAAGTTACCTTATAATTGATTATTCTATTACCTATTTAGTTGATCTTAGGATCTTCCTGATCCCATCATCTGCTTAAATTAAGTATTTTATATAATACCATGTACATCTAAATATCATAGGTGATAATGAAAATGATTTCTTCATTTGATAGCTTTTATTCATCCTGGGGAAACTGCTAGCACATTAACCAACAACATGGATTTTTAAGCATTTTTGTTTCCCATTTTGAACCCAACCTCACTAGGCTTCTACAAGACCAGAAGTCAAGAGACTTTAAAATAATTTATACTGATCTACGAAGTATTTTTAATGCAAACTACCTCAACTAAACTAAGATAGCTTTCATTATTAGTTCCATCTCAGGAAGCAAACTCTAAAATTTACTGACAAGCCTGAATTACCATCACTCTCCAAATAGAGATTTAAGTGCAGTGCTCTTAATTAACATGGATTTTATAAGACCTAAATCGCAAAAATGGACAGAATAGAGTATGTTGCCTTTTAGTCTCTAAGGTCTTTTTTTTTCCCTTTATGTATTGCAAGAGACTTACATGAATATTTTTTTTCAAAAAAAGAAAATCACCCATTCTCTCCTCTACTCAATATATTTGTGAAAAAAGTATAAGTTGTTTTTCCCCAAACCTTATCTAACAAATTCATGACTGCAAGTGTCAAATAGGTTTCTGATGGAGGAAAAAACTATTTGTATATACTTAAAAGTTTTCAGAATACTGAAGGTCTAAACTTCTGAGCTAAAAGTTAGGTCAATAAAGTTACCTGTTTAATGAGTATCAGCAGTTAAGATAAATAATAAAGTATAACAGAAAGAAAAATAAAAATGCAATCTTATGCACTGCCATAACATGCTTGAGCTAATAAATACCACTAACAAATTCTCTCAAAATTATGAGTGTTGGTCTGTGAGAACAGAGTAGTGCACATCCTGGGGCTGTACGTCTATGTTGATTTGAAACAATATGCCTAAGTTGGACCCAAACTAGCTCCACAAAAAGCCACCGAGATCTCTTGGCACCATGCTCCCTCCCCAGAGTTCCCTATGCTAAAAGCTTTATTTTCACAAGAAACAACCCTAGGCCTTGCAAGTACTGGTGTTCTCTCTCTGAGCGGAAACATGCAAAACACCATATTTCTTTCATTGAGCCTGCTAACATCTGTACATAATGCAGGCCAGTTTAACCAGCATTACTAGTTTCATCTTACAATGTAAGAGTTTCAGGCAAACACAAACTCAAACCCCTGAGTTTCCCTGATGTCAGTAATATCTAAAGGAAACATATGCCACCAGGAAACATAATGGTATAATCATGATTATACAAACAGCTCAAAATAAATGCACCAACAACCTAATAAAAATATTATCTGACCATTCAGCTATTACAAAGAGCGGTAGGGCAATAACCTAGTTTAACCAAAGCTTTTTTACAGCATCCTTATTTATCATAGATATAGCTTGTGTTCTGTACAGCTTCATTATATACCAATAAAATTGAATCAATTCTAATTTCACGTCCTGAAGTATTAAATCACGAGGTGTGCAGGAATCAGAAAACATTCTCCCAGCAAATATAATACTGTATAATATGCTAGGTGTACTTTAATATTATTAAGTCTTTTTTAAATCATAACATTGCCAGGGAACAGAAGGCAACCTAGAGACTGCAAACGTGATTTAATTTTTACTATGCTATTGCAATTCCACATATGTGTTATAAAAAGATGAAATTATATGCTTATCTACTGGGTCTGGCTAGGACAATATTAACTTTGTTCATAACACCCCATATGATGTTATTTGTTGCTAAAAGAGCATTGGTAACACACCAATGCATTGGCTATTATTGAACAGCACCTGCACAGCATAAAGGCTTGCCCCTGCCCCCGGAAAAGCAAGTAGGCTAGGGGTAGACAAGAGGTTAGAAAGAGACATAGCCAAGACAGCTGACCCAAACTGACCAAAGAGAGATTCCATACCCGAGAACATCATGCTCAGCAATAAAAGCTCAAGAAGAGGAAGGGGGGACAGTCACAGTTATGCTCCTTGTCTTCCCAAGCAACCATTACACATGCTGAGGCCCTGCTTTCCAAGGAAGGGCTGGATAGCTGCCTGTACATAGGAAGCAGTGAATTACTCTTTTTGCTTTCCTTGTGCAGAGAGCTTTTGCATTCTCTATTAAACTTTCATCATCTCAATTCACAACTCTTCACCTTCTTTATATTCTTCTCTGCATCCCACAGGAGAGGGAAGTGGACGAGAGGCAGGCTGAGTTGACTGACCACAGCACTTTTTGGTCCCTCACATTGGGCACAAAAATGGATTGTACTGGGTTAACCTCAGCCAACAGCCAGATACCCACCCAGCTGCTCACTCCCCCTCCTGATCAGGACAGGGAGAGAAAATAGGATGAAAAAGGTCACGGGTCAAGAAAAAGACAGGTAGATTGCTTACCAGTTACCATTACAGGCACAACAGACTCAATCTGGGGAAATTTAATTTATTACCAATAAAAATACACTTGGGTAGTGAGAAACAAAGAAAGAAAAACCCAATCAAATCCAACAAAAAATCCAAACCTCCACCTTCCCCCAAACCCCTTTTCCCAGGCTTAATAGAACAGGGGGAGGATGAGGGGTTACAATCATAGCATCAGGACAGCCCAGTAGGAAGAGACCTCAAAAGATCATCTAGTCCAACTTTTCATGGGGAAAAGGGAGCCTAGATGAGATTAGCCAGCACCCTGTCCAGTCACATCTTGGAAACCTCCAGTGATGGGGACTCTACCATGTCCCAGGGAGAGGTTGTTCCAGTGACTGATTGATCTCACCATAAAAAAAATTCTTTCTTATATCAAGATGAAACCTCTCCAGTTGCAACTGGTACTTATTGCCCCTTGTCTTCTTCATGTGACTCTTTGTGAAGAGAGAGCCTCCATCCTCTTTATAACCACCCTTTAAGTACTGGAATATTGCGATGAGGACCTCCCCAAGCCTTCTCTTCTCCAGGGAGAAAAGACCTAACTCCAGTCTTTCCTCATACGGCAAGTTCTCCAGCCCTTTGACTATCTTTGTGGCCCTCCTTTAGACCCTCTCCAGTCTGCCCACGTCTGTCTTGAATTGTGAGGACCAGAACCGGACACAGTACTCCAGGTGCGGCCTGACAAGGGCTGAGTGGAATGATCACATCTCTATTTCTGATAGCAACACCCCTGCAGATGCAGCCCAGGATCCAATTTGCCTTTGTTGCCTGAGGAAAAAACATTGACCACCACCCTCTGAGCGTGGTCTGTTAGCCAGTTTCCTACCCACCTCACAGACCACCCATCTACTCTGTATCTTGCCAGTTTCCCACAGCCTTCTCCTGGACGAACAGCATTGAATGCCTTGCTGAAGTCCAGGCAAACAACATCCACTGCTCTCCCCATGTCGACAGAAGATATTATTTTGCTGTAGAAGGTGATCAGGTTAGTCAGCCATGATTTGCCCTTGGTAAATCTGGGCTGACTTTTCCCAGTCATCTGCTTCACTTGGCTTGTGATAGTTTCTAGGAGGACTCATTCCATTACTTTCTCAGGGACTGAAGTAAGACTAATGGGCATGTAGTTTCCCGAGTCCTCTTTTGGGCCTTTCTTGTAGATGGGTATGACATTTGCCCTCTTCCAGTCATCAGGGACATCCCCTGATCACAACTTTTCAAAGATTATAGACAGTGGCCTCGTAACAATGTCAGCAACGTAAGAATAGACTAGACTGTTTCAGTTGGAAGGGACCTACAACAATCATCTAGTCCAAATGCCTGACTAGTGTCAGCCACTTCCCATAGATTTATGTGGGTTGAGGCCTTGCAAGAGGCTGCAGACCAGCCCTTCCTCCACTACTGGTGGGTCAACGCATGCATTGTCATAGCTACTTGATCCTGTGATCTGGGGTCCAGCTGCATCAGTAAAGACAGAGGAAAAGGCGGCAGTGAGAACCTCTGTCTTATCAGCATTAGTAGTGACTAGCTTCCCTGCCCTGTTTAGCAACGGGCCTCTGTCTTCCCTCTGCTTCTGCTTACTGCTCACGTGCCTGAAGAACCCTTTCTTCTTGTACTTTACATCTCTGGCCAATTTCAGTTCTGGATGAGCCTTAGCCTTCCTGACTGCATGCCCTAGCAAGGTTCTTGTAGTCCTCGATGGATATTTGGCTGCCTTTCCATAGCCAATACGCTTCTTTTTTGCTTTTAAGCAAACCCAAAAGCTCTTTGTTAAGCCAGGGTGGCCTCTTGTTCTGCCTTCTTCCTTTCCCTTTGTAGGGGATGGACTGTTCTTGTACTTTCAGGAAGCTGTTCTTGAACAACTCCCAGAACTCACAAGCTCCTTTGTCCTCCATAGATACTTCCCACAGAATCCCTCACAGCCCAACTCTGAGCATCTTGAAGTTGGCTCTTTTAAAATCCAGGGTCTTTGTCCTACTACTCACCTTCGGCGTGCTCGGCGGGATCTTAAATTCCACAATGTTGTGGTTGCTGTATCCAAGGCTACCATTGGCAGTTATGTTGTCAAGTAAGTCTTCTTGATTTGTGAGTAGTAAATCTAGCAATGTGCCATTCCTAGTCAGCATGTCTAGCATCTGTAGCAGGAAGAAGTCCTCAGTGTATTCCAGGAACCTGATGGACGACTTGTGCACTGCTGTGTTGTTTTCCCAACAAATGTACAGTTAATTGAAGTCACCCGTGAGGACCGGATTCTGTTGGCCTGAGACTTCCTTGAGTAGCCAAAGTAAGGTTTCATCAAGGGTGTCATCCTCATTGGGAGATTAGTAACAGATACCTAACAAAAGATCCCCCTTGGTGACGATCCCTCCAGTCTTGATCCAAAGGCATCCAACAATGTTCACAGACTCCATAGCTTATGTCCATGCACTCAAACTAGTCTTTTACATAAAGTGCAACTCCAACTTCCTCCTTCCTATTTTTCCAAAAGAGTCAGTATGTAACAGTTCCTCTCTGCTGTGCTCCTTTCTCCTGCTCTAGTGTAGGTTCACTATGGCTGCATTTACTTCAGGAAGTATCCCACTGCTCCAGCATGGGGCTCTCCTCAGGCTGCCTCCTGTGCCAGACATATCCAGTTCCGGACAGCTCTGAACCAGTTTGCATATAAAGAAAAACCATATCTCTTAATAGCACATAATTTTTTAACAAAAAACACCAAAAAACCCCACACTAGTTACTCAAACCTTCATAATTTATTCACCTCACAAACCAGCTTGACAATTCAAAGGTTCAGAAACCCTATGAAAATACCATGGCTTAAAAAAATTACAACAGCTCAGCTGACCTACAACTGATTTACTGATCTATTATCTACACCACTACAACTACAAAAATATTTGTAGTCAAGAACACAGCCCAGAAGGAGGTGTGTGTAAGAGAAGCTGTAAGACATTTAATTTTGCAATTCTTGGCAAAAATATTGCAACATTTTTCTGAGGATCAGTCTGTTAACTGAGATTTACACTAAGATAGTAGGGAAAGTGAAATTAAGTATGAAATATAATAATAGAAGACATACTAAATGGAAGAAAGAATAAGAAGGTTAAGGAAAACCACAATAGAATTAAGTGTCTTAAAAACAGTGCTTTTTTGGTTTTATCATGGTTTAACCCCAGCCAGCAACTAAGCACCACACAGCTGCTCACTCACCCTCCCACCCAGTGGGATGGAGAACTGAAAGGGTAAAAGGGAGAAACTCACACGTGGGTTGAGATAAAAAGAGTTTAATAATTAAAAATAAATTATTATTATTATTATTATTACTGTAAGGAAAAGGGGGGGGGGGGGAAATAACAGAGAGAGAAAAATAAAACCCCAAAAAGACAAGCGATGCAAATGAAAACAATTGCTCACCACCAACTGACCTACGTATAGCCAGTCTCTGAGCAGTGCCCAACTGTGTCCCCCCATAACTTTTTGTTCACCTCCAAACTACTTGCTTGCTGATAGGGCAGTGTGAGGAGCAGAAAACATGGCCTTGACACTGCGTAAGCACTGCTCAGCAGTAACTAAAACATCAGTGTTATCAACACTATTTTCAGCACAAATCCCAAACATAGCCCCATACAATCTACTATGAACAAAATTAATTCTTTCCCAGCCAAAACCAGCAGGGTTTTATTTAAAAAAAAATATTAATGCAGTTGTATTGAGTTTACATGACACAGTTTTGGTAGCAGGGGGGCTGCAGGGGTGGCTTCTGTGAGAAGACACCAGGGGCTGCCCCCATGCTGGACAGACCCAGTTCCAGATAGCTCCAAAACAGATTCACCACTGGCCAGTTGAACCAATCAACAATGCTGGTGGCACCTCTGTGATAACATATTTAAGAAAGGGTAAAAAAAACCCCAACCTAACAAAAAAACCCCAAAAAATCCACTGTGCGGCAGGTATAAGAGAAAGAGGGGGGAGGAAGTCAGAAACACAATCCTGCAGACACCAAGGTCAGTGAAGAAGGAGAGGGAATGCAACTGATGCACTCTTTGACCAAACTTATGGTAGTTTGGTTCAGGCTCCAAAGTAAAGGCCTAGGCCATAACCAGGCCTTGAACTTCTCTAGTTCCAATCTGTTCCTGTTCTTTGAAAACCCACACAGGAACAGGGTGCCATGAGGAGCATTGATGCATATGAGCTTGGAGACTGGAACACCAATCATGCAATTAACACATGAATACCAGGTGGTTCTTCCAAGACTAATTTGTCAAGGAACAAAGAAAATTGTAGATACAAGGAGTCTCATACTTACCTTTTCTAATCACATGTAATTTGACTACAAGCCAACCACTTTATTCCATAAATATGACAGCCCAGGAGAGCTTTTTTTGAACGCTCGCTGCTAAGCAGCTAGCTGCACAGCAGTGATCTCCCCTTAAGCTGGGACATCTCTCAAGGTTACTCTTCAAGGTTGAGACCCTCCTTACCAACTGCAGATCTTTGATAAGTGACCAACATCATGCATAACACTGCATTGTAGTGCACTAAGATTTCTGAATTGGAAACTTTGAATTGTTATTACATCCTCTGTGCAGTAAGTAATAGAGTGAACCTTGCCATCAGACTTTGTTAAGTCTCACTTTTACAACATCTTACTTCAATAAACCCACTTTTGCTGATACCTTTGGCAGTGATTCTTTAAGCAGTCTAAAATCTCCCCCATGACAGGGAATAGGTGTATTGGGGTAAGAGCAGATATTCCCCTGCAGCCCATGGTGAAGACCACGGTGAAGCAGGTTGTCCTCCTGGAGCCCATGGAGGACAACATTGAAGCAAATATCCATCCTGCAGCCCGTGGAAGATCCCATGCTGTAGTAGGTAGATATGACCTGAAGGAAGCTGCAGCCCATGGAGGGCCCACACTGGAGCAGGCTCCTGGCAAGAGCTGCAGCCTACGGAGAGAAGCCCATTCTGGAGCAGGTTTTCTGGAAGGAACTGTGGCCTGTGGTGAACTCACACTGGAGTAGTCCATTCCTGAAGGACTATACCCCATGGAAAGGGCCCATGCTGGAGAAGTTCTTGAAGAAATGCAGCCTGTAGGAAGTGCCCACATTGGAGCAGTTCATGAAGGACTGTATCCCATGGGAGGGACTCCACGCTGGAGCAGGAGAAGAGCATAAGGAGGTAGGAGCAGCAGAGACAAACTGGTTTTAGTTTGTCATACAAAATTCCCCATCCACCCTGCACTGCTCAGGGGAGGGCAGAAGAGTTGGGAACAGAGAAGTTGAACCTGGGAAGGGGGGGGAGGTGTTTTTAATTTTGTCTTTGGACATAATCCTACTATATTAGTAATTGGCATTGACATTAAATTAATCATCCCCAAGGTGAGTGCGTTGCCTGTGACTGTAATTGGTAAAGGATCTCCCTGTCATTTTCTCAACCCACAAGCTTTTTTCATCTTATTTTCTCCCCCTGTCCTATTGAGGAGGGGGAATGAGAATGGCTTAATGGAAACCTGGCAACCATTTAAGGTTAACCCACCACATCAGTTAATCAGGAGAACATCAAAACACTGCAGTTCCTGAATAGGCAAAACACTCTTTGATTTCAATGGGAAAGTTTAGTGCATGAGGAATGAAGAACAATGACTAGAAGTAGAACAGAAAGAATTAAAACATATCAGATCACAACACCCTGTCATAATTTTAATATTTTGTACTATAAGTTCCCATGTTATGTAATTACTTGGGGATAAACTTCAGATTAAAGCAATACAGAGGACAGATAGGGAACTAAATGAAATTAACAACTGAGTATATATTTATGTTTTTAAATGAACATAACACCAGTTTAAAAAAAAATGCTAAATGGCACTAAGTATAATTTCTCTTATCCAATGCCATTTTGTCTTTACATGCTGTAAAGGTATGTGGAAAGAGTGTCTGCTCCTTTAAGGGTATCTAGTCAAAGGAGCCATAAACAAAATCAGAGACAAACCTGAGGGACAAGTGATAAGGGAAGGTCATGACAAGAACAAACCTGGCCAGTCACACTAATTGGTTAGGATATGTGGAGTGTGAGAATGTTTATTTCTTCAGCTGGTAGGATAAGGAAAGGGAGACAAACACAGAGAGACATAAAACCTGATCAATTAGCATTAACAAAGACAATAACCAGAAACAAAACTGGTCAGTCACGCTGAGGGGCTATCAAGAAACTGCAGGCAAACTATCAAAGGAGCTGGTCACAGGTAGAACAGGGCCAGTCAGTATGCTTGTCTGGATAAGCCCTGCACCTGATCACTGCAGTCTATCCTATAATCTTATATCTTCTTATTAAATATTTTCTTAACTATCTTTCTGCATAATCTCACTCTGTGTCACATGCATGTGTGCTGCAAGGATTAAGCACCAGCTACTGGTGAGACCTGTGTGTGAGTGGAATTTGGTGCCAGATACTGGAATCAGACAGGGAGTGTAGGTGCCCTGCAGCCTGTGCTGTCAGCTACTAGAGCAAGCGAGGGTCCTAGCATCAGTAGTTGGAGAGGGCCATAGATCTCTAGACATAGGTAGGGTACTACAGATTTTGTGCCTGGAATGCCTGTTACCGGGTGAGTGGATTTGGTGCAAGCTACAGGAGTAGGACCAGGAGTGTAGGCACCCTGTGGCCTCTGGTGTCAGTTACTAGATGGGGGGGGGGGGATAGGGGTGCCTTTAAACTCCAATCACTGGGGTGGGAACAGTGTCTGTCTTGAAAACCAGCTACTGGGAGGGACTGGTGTGAGTGAGGGGCTCAGTGCCAGCAGCTGGAGTGGGACTGCATGTCACAACCCATGTGCCTGGTGCCGGCTGCTGGTGAGGGCCAAATGTCTGTATCTTCTCCAAACCTAGTGTGCATATGTATTCACTAGCAAACTTCAAGCTGGACTAGCTGGCAAGTAGGAGGCCCTGGATCTGGGCAGGGATATCAGACAGGCAAGGGTCTGTGCTGGTACACCTAGAGGGACTTGCAAGTACAGAGTGCCTATAGGATAAGCATGTGCATGCTTGCTAGTGAACATCAAGCTGGACTAGCCAGCAAGTAGGGGACCCATGAGGCAGCTAAGAGAGCCCAGGATCTGGGCAGGGGTGCCTGACAGACAGAGGAGCTGTGTCAGTACTTGAGGGATCCGCAAACATGCACATGCTTGTGAACCTAAAGTGTTGTGTGTGTAATTTCACTAGTGAACTTCTATCTCTACCAGCTGCAGAGGAAGAAGGGGACTTGTCTGTCTATGTGTTTTATGAGAGTCCTATACATAGGAGCTGTTGAAGGCAATGCCTTATCTGTGATAGTCTGTGTAACCGGTCATGTCAGCATCCTCTGGCTGTGTGTGCACATGTGTCTCTGGGATACATGCTCAGCTTTGCTACTGGTGGAACCTGCAAAGGGAAAGTAGTAGTCATGTCCCTCAGCCTGGGCAGAGAGACCCCAGGTCCCCAGGCACACCAGGCTGGGCTCCAGAAGCCAGACAGGAGGAAGTCCTGGGCCAGAGCAGCTGGAGGAGGAAGCCATACTCTTTAACATCCCTCAACAAATTCATTTATCAGTTTTCACCCAGAATTTTGGACAAATTTGGAAAGAAACAATCTTTCTCTCAGCACCGATAGCTACTATACTGCATCATGAATTATAGCGCAACAGAACCAAGGACAATAAGTATCATTTTAGGCAGCTATACAAAAAGTAAAGATAGATCTTGGAATTATATTTACACACTGCCATCCAATTTCTTTAAAGAAAAAAATAATCTTAGAAAGGCATGTAAAAAACCCCCACCAATTAACAAGATATTTCAACAGACAATAGAACAAAAGCTTTCATTTACTTAATCATTAGAACAAATCAACAGAAATCAAAACACACACAATTTGGACACACCATTCCTTTAAAAGCTTTAAAACATCCCAGCATACCAATGAATTCTTTTCCCCCTTTAGCTTAAGGTTAAACAATTTGGATCCATTCTACTAAGTGTCAGGAATTGATGCTGCTGCCACTGCAGCAACCATAAAAGATCACAGGATGCAAATAGGCTGCAGCTACAATGTAGATGAGACAGAACTGCAACCTGCTTACAACTATTACAGTTGATTTGAGTAACTTTACATACCAACTATGTCCACTGAAGAAATTATGAGTTTAAAAGAACAGAGCTACCATTTATTTTAAATAAGGGCTATCATTTATTTTCATTTTCAAGAACAGTATCATCAAGTATATATGATGACAATTAGCCTCTCAAAACACTTTGTATTTAATACTGCAATCGAGTTGCTTATAATAAAAAAATCTTGTTTCACTGCAAGAGTTTTAGTACATTGTAAAACCACAATAAAATTAATACAAGTCAGACATACCTTTAGCCACAGCTTCTTTATACTTTTCTTTGGCAGAATTTACTTCTTTTATTAGTTGTCTATAGCTAGATTTTAGTTTTTCCAATTCTGTCTTTGTGACCTTTAAGAAAACAGAAATATAAAACATATTAAAAATACTTAACCTCAACATTACAAACAATTATTTTTTGCTAATGGCAAGATTACAGAATTTATTTTCCAATATAAGCATATTAAATTTTTTCATTAGCTTGAGGTTATCTTAAAAGGCTATTACTTGCTGTAAAAAAAACCCAAACCCAATAAACGTAAGGGATGAAATTGAGGCCTGAAACAGTTTCCCTATTTGAATCAGTGCAGTACAGTAACAACAAATGTTTAGGAAACAGTTTATCATAAATATTAGTACATTTTAATCAAGTGGGAAAAAGCACCAAAAAGGATGCTTATTAAAATCACAGTAGATGAAAAAGTTTATACAATATTCAGTCTCCACCTCAACACCAACCATGTTGCTGGAAGAAAAAAGAAACAGTGCTTTTCCATCTCTCAGTAGAGATTTCAGACTGATTTTTTTTTCTAGACCTGATTTTTGATAGTTTCAACTAACCTTTCCCCAGAGCACCTGAATGAAACCAATTCCTGTCAGCTTCACTGCCTAGACACAGCACTCTCAACATCAACAGGATGACTGCCATCAGGTTTTATTCTACCACTAATGCTAAAAGTAACAGAAAAGGTCCTGAACAGCTCTCTACCTGCAGACTCAATATTTGGTTTACGCTTGATTTACATTTTAGAATAGGGACTAGAATCCCACTTCCACCCAAAACATTCTGGACAGTAAGGAGCACTCATGAACAAAAGTTTTTAAAACTCTTATTCCAAGGACATCAAGGGATGTTATAAGTAGCCACCACCTCCAGCAGCTTCAGAGCCCAGGGATTCCTTCTGCCAAGCCACTGGAGCCCAGCCCAGAGACCTGGAGATCTCCACCCCAGGCCAACGGATGTCGCTGCTGCTTTCCCATTTGCAGGTACAACCAGTAGCAAAGCTGAGTGTGCATGCCAGACACATAAACACAGAGGACAGAGGGCTACACAGACTGCCACAGACAATGCACTGCCTTTAACAGCCAGGACTCGCACAAAACAAGCATAGACAACCAAGTCGCCTTCCTCCTCCATGGCTAGTAAGAACTAAAGGTCACCAGTGAAAGCACACACACCACACAATTCACAAGTGCATTCATAGATCCCTTGATGAGCGGAAGAGCCTCTCTGTCCCTCCATGTATTGAGTTTACATGGCATGGGTAGCTTCTGTGAGAAGAGACCAGTGGCTGCCCCCAAGTCAGACAGAGACAGATCCAGCCAGATCCAAGAGACCCATTGCTGACCAAAGCTGAGCCAATCTGCAACACAGGTGGCATCTCTGTGATAACATATTTTAAAAAGGGTAAAAACCACTGTACAGCAGCTGTGAGAGAGGAGTGAGAGAAAAACCTGCAGATGCCAAGGTCAGTGAAGAATGAAGGGGAAGAGGTGCTCCAGGCACTGGAGAAGAGATTCCCCTGCAGCCTGTGCTGAAGACCATGGTGACACAGGCTGTCCCACTGCAGCCCATGGAAGACCATGTCAGAGCATATATCCACACTACAGCCCATGGAGGACCCCATGCTGTAGCAGGCAGATATACCCTGAAGAAAGCTGCAGCCTCCAGAGAGGAACCCATGCTGGAGTAGGCTCTTGGCAAGAACTGTGGTCTGGGGGGGACCCATAATAGAGCAGTCCGTTCCTGAAGGACTGTACCCCATGGTAGGAGCCCATGCTACAGCAGTTCTTGAAGAACTGCAGCCTGTGGGAAGGACTCACATCAGAGCAATTAGTGAAGGACTGTATCTCATTGGAGGGACCCCACACTGGAGCAGGGGAAGCACAAGAGAAGAAAGAAATGGTGGCCAAGGTCAACCCATCATACTCCTATACCCCAGCCTGTATCCTGAGCCCTCCTACCCACTCCACAGATCTACTCACTGGCTAGTCCAGCTTGGCACTCATTAACAAAAACACACACTCCTACACTCATCTCGGAGGCACTCCACACTCTGAAACCAGGACAGCGGGTCATCCCAAATATCTGCCCACCTGATACCCCATGTGACTAAAAGTGCTGTTAACACACCAGTGTTTTAGCTATTGCTGAACAAGTGTATGAACAGCACCAAGGTCGTCTCTGTTTCTCACTCTGCCCCACCAACAAGTAGGCTAGGGGTGGGCAAGAAGTTAGGAGGGGACACAACCAGGACAGCTGACCCAGCTGACCAGAAGGATATTACATGCCATATAACATGATGCTCAGCAATGAAAACTGAAGGGAGGGGTATTTGGGGGAGGCAGCCAATACTCAGAGACTGGCTGGGCATCAGTCTACTTGTGGGAGGTAGTAATGCAAAGATGATCATTCACTTCTTTGTTTCTCCACCACCACCACTTAAGCGGTCTTTATTTTGACCCACAAGTTTTCTTGCTTTTGCTTTTCCTATTCTCTCCCCCATCCCACTAGGGGCAGGGGGAGTGAGTGGCTGCGTGGTGCTTAGCTGCTGGCTGGGGTCAACCCACCATATCTGTCCAAATAAATGCATATAGAACATTTTCAGTCTCTGCCTTATCAGCTAGCAGGGGAGAGAAAATGTTGAGGAAATATTGAAAATTGAAACTAGACACAGTCTATATATCACAGGTTATCACTTGTACCATATCACAAAAACAGAACCAAAAAAAAAAATTCATCCTTTTCTAAACAACTATAATAAATCTATAAAACATAGTTGAATAAAATACCTTGTACATCTCTGCTTCAATTTGTTGATGAACACATACATAACTCTTCTTCACTTGCTGCTTATCTTTGATCATCATTGTAAGCCTATGCAAAGGCCCAGAATTCAGATCCTCTGCATGTGTCTTCATTATTTTACTCAGCTGTTCTGTTTGCTGCATCATGAGCAACCAAGACTATTAAAAAAAAAAAAAGGCAGAAAAGCAGTTACTTATTCTGGCTTACAAATAACCTTATAGTGAACAGGAACTGTGGGGGAAATGCGTCAATTTAAAACAATTTAGTAATTTTATTTTAAGTTACCCTAAACTTGAGATCTTCTAAAAAAGTTCTTCCTGCTACAGCAAAACAATCCCTTGAATTTATTCTTTAATAAAAAAGTATTAGACTGAATAATGGGCCATATATGATTTATTTAAAGAACGGTATGCTCATGTTTATCTGAGGAGACCCTTATTGTTTACTTGAGGATGCACTAAATCCTTGAATGGGTGACATAGGGAGTGTGCTAGTTGTCCAGGCATGAGATATGTTAATATTGTTAACTTGAAGATATACTAAATCCTTGAATGGGAATGTGCTAATTGTCCAGGTGCAATATATGTTAATGAGTTCCCAGAAAGTTAATGAATAGACATGAGTGACTTGTATAAAGAGGGGGCTGAAAGGCTCCCTTGGTGTGCATGACTTTGGAGGAGCGATCCCCCATGCGCCCAGCGCTGTCGAATAAAGATAACCTCCGCCCACTCGAATAGTGGTGATAGATTCTTTGAATCAATTTGGCGACCCAGGTGGGACCTCCTCTGCTCGGCTGCGGGACCCATTGAGAGCGGGGACTCCCTAGGGTACCCCCGGGGATTTTCCCAGAGGGGCTCCTCGTCTCATCTGGATCACCGCAGGAGCAGACAAGGACTCCATCTTGCAGAGCAAAGGTACTATCTTTATTCAAATATTATATTAATTGTAAATATTATATTACTATTATATTTAGAACAGTACTGTTTTGTTCTGGATATTTCTGGTTCTGGGGACTGGTCCGTCTGTAAAGCTGTCCGTAAGTCATAAGATTTCTGTGTGCTTATGCAGGGTGGCGTATGCCGGGTAGCTAGCACCGCAGGCATACATCTGATTCTGATCTGGTAATTTATGTTTTAGTCTGAAGACTAAAACTTCGGGTAATTCGGAGCCAATCCATATACATAGGATTGATATTCGATTCTGTTATTTGTTTCGATATTGAGGTAATATCGGAACTCTGATTCTGTTTTAGTATTTGTTTCAATATTGAGGTAATATCAGAAATTCGTGTTTTAGTCTGGAGACTAAAAACGATCGGTGATTTGGAGTCAATCCGTATACATAGGATTGATAATTACAGGACTAATATTAATTGTTGTACTTACTTTATGTTGTAAATATAAGAACATTTCTGTATTAGGTGTGAATGTGGGTGTGTGAGTACTGTCTTGAGCATCCGAGGGGTGAGTGTAAACCTCTATATGTTTTAAAGTGCATATAGTGTAAAGAATTATTGCGTATATGGTGGGGGTTGCTGCTTAAAGACAAAATTAATCTCTGAGCAGTTACTCTGTGCTGTTTTGGCATCAATTTGGTGAGCCAGCAAGGAGAACTCTCCACCAGTGCTGGAATCCAGGGGCCTGGGGACCCTCAGGGCCCCCGACTGCATCTTCTGTTGGCAAGACTCTCCTACCCCTCGACTTCTGACACAGGTGGACAAGGACTTTTGCACAACATGAAAGGTATTTATATTTATTCTTTGTTTTGAATATTTGATTGTCTTAAGATTTGGGAAGCTAAAAACTTCCTTTAGGTTGTCTTAAGATTTGGGGAATTCCTAGGATGTAACAACTGAAATCACGCTCTGTGTCTTGTTTGTTCTATGTGTTGTCTCGTTACATGTTCAAAATTGGAGTTATGAAATGTATGTTGAAAAAAAAAATAAATCTGGAAATTCTAGGAAAATAGCTGAAAACTTAACACTCTGCTTAAGGCCAGAAAAAAATTAGAATCTGTTTTATGGCAATTGTTCATTGAAATGCGTATTTTGTGTGATAAGGCGAACCGTCAGCGTTCCTGGAGTTGTATGTAAGTGTACGGTACCATGTAACATATGCCTGTGTGACTGAGGGCTGCCCGGAGAGTGTGATGTGTGTGAGAGACGCGGTGTCACTGCGAAGCGAGTGGGGAGTCCCGATCTGCGTTTACGTGTTCCCCGCGAGGGGCCAGTCAGAGACGAACGGAGCGATTGAAAAATCAATTTATGAAGTGTTGGAATGCATAATTAGAAATTAGAGCGGGAGACTGTTGTAGAAGAATGGCTGCAGAAACGTGGCCATAGAATCCCTAAAGATCTGCACAATCCAGGCCTGGAATTAGAATAGGCCTGTATTCAGAATCGTGCTGAAGTTGTGCTGAAGTTAACAAGAAAGTGGCCTTGATCTATTCTTGAATCCTGAGACCAAGTAACTTTGTTGTACTAACAGGCCGTGGCTGTAACAAGCTGCAGCTGTTAGGGAAGACATGTGCAAGGCCAAGGGAGATAGGGAGCGGTATGGGAATATAGGAAGTAGCAAACCGCAAGGCTGAAGCATAGCAACGCAATTAGCTACACGGATAGAATGCTTATTTTAGTCATGATAATTAGGGGTGTGAGAACAGCGTGCGCTTAGAGGCTAATAACCAATTATATGTTTGCTTTGGGAATATGCATGTGTATCGAGTAAGTAGTGTAAGTAGTGTTAGAAACTAATAAAGATGAGCAAGATGCATAACTCATATTGAGTAATTTCTTGACTCCGGCAAACCCTTTTCCCAACAATTGGCGCCTGAATGACGGGAAAGCTGGAAAAACTCTGCCTTTGCATTGTGATGGTGGGCTTTGCGAACTGAGAATCGCTGAGAGGAGTTCAAGCAGGAAGGCGTCCGTAAGAAGTAAAGGTGTCTGAATCCGGCATTGACGTCGTGCGTGGACCTGCACCGGTAAGACCGTTTTTCCCTCAATAATGGAAAGGGAGGCAGCACTCACGCTATTATCTGATATTCTTGCTAAGCGAGAGGCTAGCGTGAGCACAAAGAAGCTCCATGAGCTCTGTAGGTGGGCGAAGGAAAAAGGACACTTAAAAGACCCGCAATTGCTGTTTAGTGTGACTGAGGGGCGAGAGATCGGGGATTCCCTTTGGTATGCGATCCTTAGCGGCAGCAAGTCGGCCAAGGACTTGGGACCAACCTGGCGGGAGGTCATGAACCATTTACGATCAATGGTTGCAGAGAAAAAAATGGCTATGGCTGCTTCAGACCTCCTCGGTAGGGAAACCAAGTCGGAGTCTACCCGATTATTTGGTCAAGGCGTTCCGTCTGCGAAAGGCATAATTGTGCCTGTTAAAAATCTGCGACAGAGCTATTACACCCGACACCGGAGGGTGCCGCCGCAACGGGTGCTCCACGCCGACCTGAAAGCTACCGAGAGCCGCCCCCCCTGCTAGATGAGGAAGAGGGTACTAGGGCGGGTCCGAGAGCACCTCTGAATGAGAGCGCAGAGTCCGATAAAGAAAATGAGCCCACCACAGCTTCAGCTGCCCCGATGCCCCGTCTCCGAACAAAACCGTCCGACCGGACCTTAAACCGCTTGCTGCAGCAACTGAACGAATGCCATCTGCTTACTGCCGGTCGTAATGTCCAAGGCGTTATCCTCCAGCCTGCCACTCCCCAAAATTGTTGGTCTGGGGTTATACGAGACGCTATATTGGCGGGAGAGTGGCAGGCTGCTTCTGCTGTTGCATGTCCGGTGCGGACCACCACGTTACCAGACGGTACAGCAGCCGCACAGTGGAAACCTTTTGATTGGAAGTTTATGCAGCAGCTGCGACAAGCCGTTACACAATATGGTTTGCAATCAGAACCAGCCAAGCACCTGCTGAATTAAGTGTTTGACTCTGAAATCATGACACCCAGTGACTGTACTTCGCTAGCCAGATTGCTTCTTACACCAGCACAGTTCCCCGCGCCCCGCCAGCGTGCCGTGCCGTGCCGTGCCCCGCGGCTCCCCCCGCTCGCCCGCCCAACCACCGCCACGGATCCCCCCAGCTGCTGGCGAAAAGCGGAGTCCAGAGTTCGGCGTGGAGCTGCAGATTGCACCCCAGACGGTGGTAAGACCGTGTAGAGTAAATCACGGCAGGGCTCTACGCTAAATTCCACTCTGTCGGGGGGGGGGGGGGGCACTACGGAAGACCGCGACGAGTAAATCGCGGCGGGGCTTGTCCGCGCTGATACCCTTTCTGTAAAAGGGGAGAGCTCTGAGAAGACCGCGATGGAATTAGACGCGGCAATTAAACTGTTAACTGGCATCCTCCTTGGGAGAGGGGAGGGCGTTAAAGAAAAAGAAGTGGAGACCTTACTTCGCTGAGCACGAAAAAAAAAAAAAAAAAAAGGTAGCGGCGGCAGCCTTAGAAGCGTTGGGGTGAAATGTGGTAGAAAAGCCGGTGGAGCAGAAGGGTGATTCACCTAAGCCTTCACTCTTAGCTACACTTTTCGGAGTTGAGCATACTCGTCCTATGAAGGGTATGTCCACCCCTACGTGTTCAATAGTGCAGGAGCTTTTAGATAAGACAGCGGACAAACCGGAAGTTACTCCTCAAGAGCCTGCGGTAACTGAGCCGAATGCGGAAAAGGCAGACGAGCCTCCCCAGGAGGGCGGGGCAGAGAGTCCTGCTGCACCAATCACGTCAGGGAGGGCAAAAGTGCCCTTCGATGTCGTATCCTTCTGGTCCTGAAACATCATCGGACGGGTTTGAGGAGGAAGGCGATGAAAAGTCTTGTGATAACAATACAGAGAAATCCTTACAGGAGGTAATAGATAAATTAAGAAAACTGGTAAAGCGAGTTAAAATGAACCTGCCTACTGCTTCAATACCTATAATTCCTCCAGTCAGCCCAACTACCCCACCGATGCTGAACTCGAGAAAAGATCCAATTCTACAGCATTGGTCTGGTGTTATTCATGATGCTATTTTGGAGGGTGATTGGCAGGTGACCAGCTCGTTAGCTGGTCCACTACTGATTAATAATCTTGATGCACATGACTGGGACGTGATTTATGGAAGGTTAATGATCAGATTTTAGCGATGGGAGTGTTGCAACCTGCTCTTCCACCTTTTATGATGATCCCTCAGATTTGGCAAACTGTTGTGATAGACTTGAAAGACTGGAGTTTTTCTATACAATTCCCTTACACCCTGATGACACACAAAGAGACCAACTAATGATGATTTGCAACTGTTCCGATCCTGGTACAAAAGCCAACAGTCCTCAAACTTGTTCACCAGAGCAGCGGGCTGCCCTAGAAGTTGTGTCCTGCAAGATTCAGACTGGCTGGTGTGGTCGCCAAATGGCAAATCATCCGTTATCTTTTTGGTTTGTAATGTTGCCACTTCACCTTTTGCCCTTATTTTGAAATGGCAAAAGAAAAAGAGGGAAAATACAGCAATCATTTTAGAGTGGTTGTTTTTGCCATTGCAACCCAGACATCGTATTTTAAGTCACCCTGAAGCAGTAGCGGCCTTGGTGAGAAAAGGAAGAGACAGGATTGTTGAAATTGGTGGGACTGAACCAGCAGATATCAGTATTCCAGTCCGTGGTGATAGTTATGAGTGGCTCCTGAGACATTCAACAGCCATACAGGAAGCCTTGATGGGTTATACAGGTTTTGTACACAACAACCGGCCAAAAGGACCTCTCTGGAGTTGTTAGAACATTATCAGTGGATTGCGAGACCATTATGCTCAAAAAGACTAGTTGACGGGCCAACAGTGTTTACAGATGCAGGACGAAAGATGAAGAAGGCTGCGTGTGTTTGGCAATCCGATAATCAGTGGCAGAAACAAGTGATCACCGGTGAACCACGGGACAACCTTCAAGCCTTAGAACTGAAAGCAGTTGTTGAAAGGGCAAACCATACCCTGAAGGATTATCTTCAGAGACAGAAAGTATCGCAGGACATAGATGGAACTAAAGGGTTGACTAAGGTGTTTACCTTAAACTATCCCTCCCTTATGGAGGATAGAGAGGGACCACCTGTTGTTATACATCACCAAACAGCACGAGGGAACCAAACAACTACAGTTCCTGGTTTGAATGTCCTGTATAAAAATATGGCTTCAGGCATATGGGAAGGACCTAATCCGGTGTTATTTATCGGTAGAGGTTATTTTTGTATCTCCACAGATAAAGGACCTAGATGGGTCCCTAGCAAGTTTGTGCGACCTGTATGTCAAGATCAGAAGACGGAAGAGAAGACTCAGAGCGAGCAGACAGAATAAACTGTCTGTGTTGCAAGGGATGTAAAACGTGGGTATTGTGCCGATGTATGCTATGTGGGGTAAAATGGTTCTGTAAGCCAAAGTTTAAATGTAAATGGTGTAAAGAGTGTATGTGTTTGATTGGTAGCCGGGCATGAAGCAAGAGAAAGCATACGACTAGTGTAATACCATGCTGATTGGAGACAGTATACATCATCAGAATCTGTGAAAGCACAGATTTGTGGGGTGGAATGAAAAAAAAAAAAAAAAGGTGGAAATTGTAGGACTAAACATGTTTAAGTGGTGGACTTGGTTTACGGTCTTGATGACCCATTGGCCAAAGTATTTTTGACATCTTGCCTAGAAAAAACATATGGGTGACATGGGCAAATATCACGGGAGTAACAGGCTTTTGTTTGAGTCTGCAACAAGATGACAACCCCTTTAGAACTTGTTTAATTGGTATTCCCCTGCAAGAGAATGAAAAAAACTTTGATGGGTTTTGGAATGTTAAAACAGTGGATCTGACTTCCAATCAGAATGGTAAATGTATGAGTCTGAATGGGCAATATGTTTGGCCTTCTGTGCGTAATGCAGCGTGGCAGAAGACGGTTATTGAGAACTTAAATCAGCCACATCATTTACCTTTGCAGGAGCTAGTCCTATTGGCTAGCGTTGTACCTGTTGAATATGTTAATGTTACTGCAACTGATATGGCAGACTGTACCCGCATGTCATCACCACTTCAACCCGTGAATGGCACTGGAGTAATTTGGTTTGGTGACCCGTGGCAGTTATGGCTAACACGTCAAGGTGAACGGGGGTTTTATACAGGGTTTCAAAATCTAACCGGTTCACCTATTTGGGGTGAATTGAAAACTGGGGGTTTCCATGTAAATGTATCAGGGGGTTATCAGCTGCCACCGGGAGTCTTTTTGATATGTGGGGACAGAGCGTGGCCAGGGATTCCTTTGTATCCTGTCGGTGGACCATGTTATTTAGGGCGTTTGACTTTGTTTGCTCCACATATGAAAGACTTATTAAAAATAACTCCACAATCTCATAGATCACGGAGGGCACTGCGCACCTTTGATGAAACGTGTAATGACCGAGTCAATCTACATTCAGTAACAGCAAATGTCTTAGCCTCCATATTTATGCTGGGAGCAATGGCTGCATTAAATGCTAAAAATATACGAAGGTTAGCATGCTGGGGAGAGAAACAATTTAATCTTACATCGCAGATTTTAAGTTCGTTATTGCTTGATGTAGATAGTGTTAGGCATGATACGTTACAAAATAGAGCTGCAATAGATTTTTTGTTATTAGCACATGGACACGGTTGTGAGGATTTTGAAGGGATGTGTTGTATGAACCTTTCCGATCATTCCATATCTATGCACAAGAAGTTGTCACAACTGCAGGGAAACATGAAGCATATTCTTGCTGATGATAATCCCTTTGATGAATGGTTGAGAGGATTGGGCACAACAGGTTGGTTAAAGATGTTATTGATGGAAGGAATACGCTTTGTTATAATCATTGTTGTAATGTTTTTAGTTTTTAGCTGTGTTTTTTCTTGTTTAAAGAGAGCAGTTTTTAACATAACCAGCCAGGCCTGGCTTGTGCATAAGAAAAAAGGGGGAATTGTAGAAGAATGGCTGCAGAAGCGTGGCCTTAGAGTCTCTGAAGATCTGCACAATCCAGGCCTGGTATTAGAATAGGCCTGTAATTAGAATTGTACTGAAGTTGCTGTGCTGAAGTTAACAAGAAAGTAGCCTTGAGCTATTCTTGAATCCTGAGACAAAGTTTGTGCCAAAAGGCCGTGGCTGTAACAAGCTACAGCTGCTGGGAAGGCAGGTGCAAGGCCAAGAGAGATAGGGAGCGGTATGGGAATATAGGGAGTAGCAAACCGCAAGGCTGAAGCATAGTAACGCAAATAGCTACATGGATAGAATGCTTATTTTAGTCATGATAATTAGGGGTGTGAGAACAGCGTGCGCTTAGAGGCTAATAACCAATTATATTTCTGCTTTGGGAATATGCATGTGTATAGAGTCTATATAAGTAGTGTTAGAAACTAATAAAGATGAGCAAGATGCATAACTCATATTGAGTAATTTCTTGACTCCGGCGAACCCTTCTCCCAACAGGTGAGTTTTTAATAATGGGCCATATATAATTTATTTAAAGAACAGTGTGCTCATGTTTATTTGAGGAGACCCTTATCGTTAACTTGAAGATATACTAAATCCTTGAATGGGAATGTGCTAATCGTCCAGGTGCAATATATGTTAATGAGTTCCCAGAAAGTTAATGAATAGACATGAGTGACTTGTATAAAGAGGGGACTGAAAGGCTCCCTTGGTGTGCATGACTTTGGAGGAGCGATCCCCCATGCGCCCAGCGCTGTCGAATAAAGATAACCTCCGCCCACTCGAATAGTGGTGATAGATTCTTTGAATCAATTTGGCGACCCAGGTGGGACCTCCTCTGCTCGGCTGCGGGACCCATTGAGAGCGGGGACTCCCTAGGGTACCCCCGGGGATTTTCCCAGAGGGGCTCCTCGTCTCATCTGGATCACCGCAGGAGCAGACAAGGACTCCATCTTGCAGAGCAAAGGTACTATCTTTATTCAAATATTATATTATATTAATGTTATATTTAGAACAGTACTGTTTTGTTCTGGATATTTCTGGTTCTGGGGACTGGTCCGTCTGTAAAGCTGTCCGTAAGTCATAAGATTTCTGTGTGCTTATGCAGGGTGGCGTATGCCGGGTAGCTAGCACCGCAGGCATACATCTGATTCTGATCTGGTAATTTATGTTTTAGTCTGAAGACTAAAACTTCGGGTAATTCGGAGCCAATCCATATACATAGGATTGATATTCGATTCTGTTATTTGTTTCGATATTGAGGTAATATCGGAACTCTGATTCTGTTTTAGTATTTGAACTCTGATTCTGTTTTGGTATTTGAAATCTGATTCTGTTTTGGTATTTGATTCTGTTTTAGTAGTTGTTTTAATATTAAGGTAATATTGGAAATCCGTGTTTTAGTCGGAAGACTGAAACGTTTGATAATTTGGAGTCAATCCGTGTATGTAAGATTTATAATTATAGGATTAATATTAAATATTATACTTCACTTTATGTTGGAAATGTGCGAACATTTTTGTATAATATGAATGTTGGTGTGTGATTATTGTCTTGAACATCTGAGGGGTGAATGTAAACCTCTATATGTTTTAAAGTGTATATGGTGTAAAGAATTATTGTATGTATGGTGGGGACAAGACATTGAATGCCCTAACTGTAAGGTTTGGACGTCTTGGGATAAGAGAGAGTGAGCTGTAAGTGAAATTAGAGTGGTCTGCGGCTGGGATAGCAATTGAGATATTATGGGGGGAAAACAAAGTGGTGGAATAGTAAGAAAGAGTCCGTTGGGATGTGTTCTAAATCACTGGAAGGAAATAGGAGTGCAACCCGGAGGAAGCGTGAATAAGAGAACTTTGGTTAAATACTGCAATCAGTGGTGGCCCCTGTATAAGTTAGGGGACGGAGAAAAATGGCCCTTTAAATGGGACACTGAATTATAATGTTTTATTACAAATAATGTTATTTTTAAGGCGAGAGGAAAAATGGGATGAAGTAATGTATGCTGATATGTTCTTTACTTTGAGGAACCACCCAGAGTGGCTAAAGGAGTGCAGTATTAACCTAGCTCCACAAGATCCCTTAATATTAGCAATGGAAAAGGATCAGAGGGGAGACAGTGTCAGGAGAATGAAGAGATGTTGTTCAGCATGTAGTATTGGACAAAGATGTTTAAAATTGAATGAACCAGAGAATAGGATAGAAGATTTTGTCCCACCCTTGTCTCCGGCGCACAAAAATGGCAATGCAGGTAGAGAAGCGGCAGCTGAAGGGACAAGTGATGAATTAGGTAAAAAGGAATTTACTCCAGTAACTGCTCGTACTCGGAGCAGGACAGGTCCGATAATTCAAGCTCCTTTGCAGCAAGCTATGGGAACTAACGGTCCTGCCAGAATAAAAGTACCCTTTACAACAAATGATCTGGATTCCTGGAAAGAAGTAGTAAAAGGGTACCGAGATGATCCGGAGGCAATTGCTAAAAGATTTGAGCTAATTGTAAAAAACTTAGATCCAGAATGGAAAGATATAGTAATAATGCTAGCTGCGTTATCTGAGACAGAAAAACAACTAGTAATTAAAACTGCTCGGACACAGGTACAGAATCAAACAGTGATGGGAGCTCTACCAGGTACGGTAGAAGTTCATGTGCCAAGAGCAGACCCTAACTGGGATTATAATAATGAAAATGATTATCGATTGTTAAAAAGATATCAAGAATGGATAAGAATTGCTAGAAACTGCAATACCAAAATCGGTTAATTGGTCAAGATTGTATACGATAAAACAGGGACAATCTGAAACTCCTACAGATTTTCTCGACCGATTAAGAACAGCTATGCAAAAGTATACCACTTTAGACCCTTCATCTGAGGGGGGCAAACAACATCTGGTTTCACTGTTTCTAGGACAGTCCACCGAGGATATAAGGTGGAAACTCCAGAAATTGAAGGAACCAGATATAAGAGATTTGGAAAAGTTAGTGGAAGAGGCTTGGAGAGTATTTAGAAATCGAGAAGGGGATGAAAGGCAGAAATTAGGACAAACTATTGCTGCAGCTACAGTAGCTGCATTAAGAAAACAGGAAGAGCCCCTTCGAGGCAGAGGTCAGGGAGTTGGAAGGCGGGGAGGACTTCGGCAGCCCTTAAGATCAGATCAGTGTGCCTATTGTAAGGAAATAGGTCACTGGAAAGGACAGTGTCCTAAGCGGAGCGGAGCCCAGCCTGTGATAGCCAGCATTACCCCTGATCAATGAAAAGAACTGGGGGAATCTAACCTAGCAGATCCCCTGGTCAAAATAAAGCTAGGGAATGCGGAGCGGGAAATGGAAGTTTTGATAGATACAGGAGCCTCTTATTCAGTGCTGAACCAAAAACTAATACCAGAGGATAAAGAATTTGTGACTGTGATGGGAGCTACTGGCCAACAAGAAAAAGCCTTTTTCTTAAAACCATTGAAATATAAATTGGGAAAACAGATAGGGATACATAGGTTCCTATATCTACCTGGATCCTCAAAATCCTTATTAGGTCGAGATTTGTTAGAACAATTAGAAGCAGAAATTGTCTTTGAAAAAGGGAAAATGGAATTAAGAATAGGAGAAGAACAATTAATTAATGTTTTGAGTCTGGCATTAATGCAAACTGAATCTAAAAACCTTCAGAAATCATAGACCAAGTATATCCAGGAATCTGGGCTACTAAAGTTCCTGGAAAAGCTAAAAATGCAGCCCCAATAATTATTAAACTGAAGCCAGGAGAAAAACCCATTAAGGTTAAAAAATATCCCCTGAGGCTCGAAGATAGGAAAGGGATTAAAGAGATAATTGATAGATTTCTACAGCATGGAATACTAGTCGAATGTGAATCAGAGTACAACACACCCATATTGCCAATCAAAAAGGCAGATGGAAAAAGCTATAGGCTGGTCCAGGATTTGAGGACCATAAATAAAATCACTGAAGATATACATCCAGTAGTAGCAAACCCTTATACTTTGCTAACTAAATTAAAAGATAATCAAGTTTGGTTTACCATACTGGATTTAAGGGATGCCTTCTTTTGCCTAACCTTAGCTACAGAAAGTCAAAATATATTTGCCTTTGAAAGGGAAAACCCCGACTCAGGCAGGAAGACACAGCTTACCTGGACAGTATTACCCCAAGGGTTTAAGAACAGCCCTACAATTTTCGGAAATCAATTGGCGAAGGAACTTGAGACTTGGGAATCACCTGACAAAGAAGGAGTCCTGTTACAGTATGTAGATGATTTATTGATTGCTACAGAGACTAGAGAAAGTTGTGTTCGATGGACTGTAAGCTTTCTTAACTTTTTGGGATTAAGTGGGTATCGAGTTTCCCAACAGAAAGTCCAGTTGGTTAAACGACATGTGACCTATTTGGGACTTGAAATATCAGGAGGACAACGTGAACTCGGAACTGAGTGAAAAGAAGCAATTTGTCAAACTCCAGAACCTCAGACGGTAAAGGAATTGAGAACATTTTTGGGTATGGCAGGTTGGTGTCGACTTTGGATATATAATTATGGGATAATGGTGAAACTGTTATATGAATTAGTAAAAACAAATCAGTCAAAATTAATTTGGACCGGAGAAGCGCGAAGTGCCTTTAAACAACTTAAACGGGAACTAATGAGAGCTCCTGCTTTGGGACTACCAGACCTTTCAAAACCATTTTGGCTAATCTCTTCTGAAAGACAAGGAATAGCCTTAGGGGTACTGGCGCAGAAGCTGGGTCCGTATAAATGGGCAGTAGCTTATTTCTCCAGGCAATTGGATGAAGTAAGCAAGGGATGGCCAGGATGCCTTCGGGCTGTTGTGGCAGTCGTCATCAATATTCAGGAAGCCCAAAAATTCACAATAGGTCAAAAGATAACAGTGTTAGTTTCTCACACTGTTTCAATGGTTCTGGAACAGAAAGGAAATCATTGGCTCTCACCTCAGAGATTTCTGAGGTACCAAGCTATACTAGTGGAACAGGATGATGCTGAAATCATGGTTACTAACGTTATAAATCCAGCTTCCTTCCTCAGTGGGGCCCCGAGCAAGCCGGTAACACATGACTGCATTGAGACCATAGAAGCCATATATTCTAGCCAGCCGGACCGTAAAGAGGAACCGCTGGAGGACGCCGATGACTCGTGGTATACAGACAGGAACAGTTTTGTGAAACAAGGACAGCGTAAAGCAGGATATGCAATCACAACCTCACAACAGGTAATCGAATCTAAACCTTTACCTCCAGGAACTTCTGCTCAGAAGGCGGAAATCATTGCCCTCACTCGGGCATTAGAACTGGCAGAAGGGAAAAAAATAAATATTTGGACAGACTGAAGTATGCGTTTGGAGTAGTCCACGCACACGGACCAATTTGGAAAGAACGAGAATTACTGACTGCACAAGGGAAACAGATAAAACATGCTCAAGAGATCTTGAAGCTATTGAAAGCGATAAAATGTCCCGATAAAGTTGCTATTATGCACTGCCAGGGACATCAGAAAGGAGGCACCAATTTGGAAATTGGAAACCGCCTGGTCGACCATGAGGCCAGACAAGTAGCAGAGGAGGTGGGAAAGGAGGAATTATCCTTAATACCAGACGGTAAAATCCAAACTGTAAGTACAGATCAGGAGCCAAACTATTCTAAAGAAGACCTAAAGCTAATTCAGGACATGAATGGTAAGATAGAATTAAATAAGTGGGTTTATTTGACAGATGGCCGTATAGTGGTACCATCCAATTAAATATGGACCACAGCCCTAACAGAACATAATAAGACTCATTGGGGAGCTGATATGTTATATAAAAGTCTAAATCAGAAACTGATAGGGCAAAACTTATATACTGTAATAAAACAGGTGACTCAGCAATGCAAAGTGTGTTTACGTAATAATCCCAATACAGCAAATAGAAAAAAACTAGGGAACATTAGTAGAGGAAATTATCCAGGACAACAGTGTCAAGTTGATTTTTCCGAACTCCCAGGAAAAGGGGGGTACCGATATTTATTAGTTATGACTGATATGTTTTCAGGTTGGCCAGAAACTTTCCCTTGTCGAACAAATAAAGCAAGAGAGGTAACGAAAGGATTGTTAAATGAAGTTATCCCCTGCTTTGGGGTTGCGGCAACAATCTCTTCTGATAGAGGCTCACACTTTTGTGCCAAAATAATACAACAAGTGAGTACAGTATTAAGAATAGATTGGCAATTATACACTCCTTATAGGCCCCAAGCAAGTGGACAGGTTGAAAAAATGAACCATTTAATCAAACAACAAATAGCTAAAATAGAACAAGAGACAAATCTAACTTGGCCACAATCTCTTCCCTTGGTATTATTAAGAATACAAACTAAACTGAGAACAAAGGAGAATTTGAGCCCTTTTGAAATATTATATGGGAGACCATACCAGTTACAATTTGCCGGAGAAGATTTAAGGCAGTTAGGAGACAGATATTTGTGTGAATATGTGAAGGCCCTCCAGAGACAATTAACAAGGGCCAGAGGATTAGATCAACCAGTCTATTCCTTTAAATCTGGTGATAGAGACTTTTTCAGGGAAACCTTTGGAAGAAAAGTGGGAAGGACCCTATCTGGTGCTGCTGAAGTGATAATAAATGTCCTTGGAAAGCTCGAAGCAAGACAGGGGGAGCATGTCCTGGAAACCCAGGGCAAAACACTTGTTCCCAATCTGATGGGTGGAATGATTACTGGATATATACGTAGAACAAAGTAATCAAATTGAAACAGATATCCATAAGATATGGAACAGGTTTCAGATTTTACGTGAAATTACTAAAAATGACTTATCATGGAATTTTAAGGCTATATGGGACAAATTAACTTCGTGGTTACCTAGTCTGGAATGGTTAAAGCATGCTTTTGTTATAATACTCATTGTAATAGTTTTAGGAATACCAATATGTGTATTACTTCAATGTTTTGTTTGGTGCTGTCAAAGAATGATCATAGGGCATAGTGATTTTTTTATAGTTGTAAAAGAATTTACAATAGTTGTTAGAAAAGGAGGGAATGAATAATGGGCCATATATGATTTATTTAAAGAACAGTGTGCTCATGTTTATCTGAGGAGACCCTTATTGTTTACTTGAGGATGCACTAAATCCTTGAATGGGTGACATAGGGAGTGTGCTAGCTGTCCAGGCATGAGATATGTTAATGTTGTTAACTTGAAGATATACTAGGTCCTTGAATGGGAGTGTGCTAATCGTCCAGGTGCAATATATGTTAATGAGTTCCCAGAAAGTTAATGAATAGACATGAGTGACTTGTATAAAGAGGGGACTGAAAGGCTCCCTCGGTGTGCATGACTTTGGAGGAGCGATCCCCCATGCGCCCAGCGCTGCCGAATAAAGATAACCTCCGCTCACTCGAATAGTGGTGACTGATTCTTTAAATCAGACGCAAAACGTTGTGGGACAAGACCTGAGTGGCATGTCTCCAAGTATGGTCCAACTGATAAGCGGGGACTTGTTGGAGCTTGTCGGCCATAAACTTTGGGAGGACAAGGAATGTGAACAGATAACAACTGACAGGATGAGTCAGGCCGAGAAAAGATAACAGAATGAGGAACAGATGGTGCCAAGAAGTAACACGTTGCTGTTAATTGATAACTGTAAAAACTTACTTAAAGTGTCCTTTGTTTGTAGTTAACCAATTAGGGATCACCCAGTATGTAATGTTTATTTAAAGAACCAATCTGTTTAAAGCGTGCGGCCTCTTATAACATATATAAACTTGTGATTGTATACAATAAATCGACATTTGCTTGCATCAAGCAGCGTCCTGTCTCTCCATTGCAGCAAAACATAATATTGCATGGTCATATTTCAGCAGTGTTTTAGTACTTCTGAACATCCATGAAAGCTGTACAGCCTTTTCTAGATTACATCCTCAACACCTTTGACATCATGTCCCCATGTTCTTTGTTCTCTTGTTTTCTAATCACAGTTCCTCTCTTTGAGCTGACTTTTCTGCCTTTAAATATTTCACAGTAATATAAATTTGATTTATAACTGTTTATGAGGATACTATTCATCAGCTGCTCCATGTTAATTAATATCATCAGTGTTCAGTCTATCAATGGCAAAACAAGGTGCTAACAGATTACTCATTTGTCACAGTAACTGAACATCTTTCTGTACCCTTACTTTAATAACTTCCTTGGCCATTCTGCTAGTCAGTTTTTGGGACAGCAAAATATACATTGGTTTTGAACCTTGTATAAATTACAAACCGCAATGTGAACAAAGATTTCAAACATACAGTAGACATGGACCTGAAATTAAAGTTCAGACAAAAGGAAAGTATTTCATACCCTAAAGAATCCTGTTACACTTTGTTGATGGGAACGGTATTGGATTCCTAAGAGATAATTCACTTACAGACTGCTATGCTACACTTGAAATTGCAGAATGGCTATTTGCAATACAATTACCAGTTTTTGAAGGCAGCTGATATGCTGTTTTTTAAATTTTGTTCTTTCTAAAGATACAAATTAACCTTAAATCATCAAACTTTCAAAAACATATTTGTTTGGTAGCTTTGGAGTTTTCTTACATCTCATTATACTGAGTCTAGCTGGAATGAAGCTAACTTTCTTCATAGCAGCCCATATGGTGCTGTGTTTTTGATTTGTGACCAGAACAGTGTTGATAACGCACCAATGTTTTAGCCATTGCCGAACAGTGCTTGCACAGTATCAAGGCCTTCTCTCTTTTGCACTCTGTCCCTCCGCAGCAAGTAGGTCAGGAGTATGCAAGAAGTTGGGAGAGGACACAACCAGAAAAACTGACCCAAATTGACCGAGATATTCCATACCATATAACATCATGCTCTGCATTAAAAAACTGAGGGGATGGGGATTTTGGGGAAGGTAGTCATCGCTCAGAGACTGGCTGGGCATCAGCCTGCTTGTGGGAAGTAGTGAGTGACTGTCTTTGCATCACTTCCTTGCCTGCCTCCCCACACACCCCTTTCTCCTTCCTCTTTCCTTTGCTTATTAAACTATCTTTATCTAAACCCATAAGTTTTCTTGCATTTGCTGCTCTTGTTCTCTCCCCCATCCCTGGGGTTTGGGGGGAGCAAGTGAGAAGCTTTATGGTGCTTTGCTGCTGACTGAAGTACCCATCACACATATTTCATTCTCTACATGACTATGCTAAAAGTCACATGGGATTTTAGAGAATAAAATGAAAACCAGATAACCCCTGTATACTTATTAATCTTTAACATTTCCTTTAGCTCATACACATTCCATGGACTGGCACAGAGCTGCCTCAGACTGCTTAAAAAGTAATGTTCTAAAAGGTCAGGGCCTAAAGCTTCCTGACTTTATCTGAAAACTGTTTAATTCTTTCACTACAGAACACTTTCCAAATGACATCAAAAGACATATTTCAAATTTGTGTATGATAAAAACAACATTAAACATCTTTATTACAGGAATTAGTCTTGTGGTTATAGAAGAGTTCATGAGAGCGCTAAAGGTAGAACACTGTAAAAGTTCTGCATTTTCTCTTTGACTGATTTATTACCGATGAAACAAAGTTTTAACCGATCCTGAAAAGCCCAACAAATGCATTTTTAATTTTAAATGGAAAAAACTATTAAAAAAAAAAAGCTAAGGGACAGATAACAACAAAGGAAAAGCATTACCTTTCAAACAAAAAAACCCAAACCCACAGTCTGTCAAAAGCAACAAAATAAAATATTGTTCGGTTTAACAAGTAAGGTTTTTAAACATACACACAGAAAAAAAGCAGTTAAAAATACCACTTTTTCTGGCATTAGGAGATGCTGCCACTGTGCCTTCCAAGTTTACTGCCTCTTCATTAAAAAAAAAAAAAAAGACACATTTTCAAAAAAACATCTCCAATTACTCACTTTTGCTGTACACTTGAATAAAAAAAAACATAAGAGATTAGAGATTTTGGCATTTATTTCTGATGTCACATAACACCAAAAATCAATTATATATGTGCAGTTTTTCAAATGTTAGGAAATGTAAGATACTGGGCTTATGCCACAAAAATATTTGGTCAGATTTTGATTCCGTAAAACCTCTCTTATCAAGAAAAGGTATCATGAAATAGCAAAGTAAATTAGAATGATGTCAGTAATCAAAACAATAATTCAGACATTTTAATTGCCAAAAATCAGTAAGACAATGTATTGCTAAACAACCTTAAAATCTAAGTTGACAGTGAAACTTCAAGGCAAGCCCATACAAAAGATTTGCCAGTAGCATATGAATATTTTTGCTATTGTGCAAAGATGTACAGAGATCAAGAATGCAGTTTGAAGAACATAGTGCCTCCTCAGAAGATGGGGGGGGGGGGGGGGCAGCTAAAATAACTCCTGAAAGAACTTAGGTGCCAATGTCTGAAACAAATTTTCAAAATATGACACAGATACCTCTTAAGATAAGTCTTCAGCTTTTTTATGTTTTATTATATGCTCACAAAAAAAACCCCAACTCATATTACTGGCACAAGTTGTGCTAGACTGAGCTAGGCACACAGCTTAAAGATTGCAATGTTAAATACTCTAATATCTATGCTCCTTTATTGTTCTAGCCTTAAGTCACTCTCAGTTTCACTGCCTAAAATAACTGCAAGACAGTTTTGCTAACACAAGAGCAATGCTACTGAGGCAGCAGTAGCAAGAATTGTTAAACATATCATCAATAAATCTATGTAAACTGAGTTTTCTATGCCATATATTCTATACCAATGGATCCCAAAGAAGATATCTGACTTCTGCCATTAAGCAGAAAATGTCTGAATCAGTTTACCAAAATCATCACAGCTTAGATGATAAAACCTATAACAAACTGTGAATGAAAAACATGACTGGGTGAAAAGCATTCCAAATACACCCAAATACATCATTAAAATCCACATGTGAAAAAAGGCAGAGCATCAATTTAAAAATACAATAATTACTGGGGAGGGATGGAATTATGTTAAACACTATGTGTTGATACTTTTGGGACAATTGAAACAGGCTAGTTATACCAGTGTAGACTTCAAATCACACAAACAACCACTTTAATCTAGTATAAATCTAGACTGATACACAAGGAGTAATGTTCCTACTCCTATGAGCATGATATACTATATATATGTGATGCTCATACATAAGAGGCTAGCATTCAAGCAGCAACTCCATAAGCCAACTATGAACTGCTTTGTCTAAAACTTAACCTGACTGAAAAAAATGCTTTCCTGCAGAGTAGGAGAACAGGATTTACGCCACGCTGAAGTGACTGTGTAACCACTGCTACAGCAGAAGGGCCAAGAATTAAATAAGCCCTTAAAACAGAACTGTTTTCTCTAGTCGTGAAGGAATCCAAGTCAGGAATGAAGCTTACTAACAAGTAAAATACAGAAATTTAAGTCATCTTTACCTTCATTGTACTTCCTCTCTAAATGTCATGATTAATCATTTAGGGAGAAGACAGCCTTGCCTTCGTAAAAAGTCAAGACAGTTATTTCAAATTGGGTATGAAATTATGTTTAAACAAATCTACAACTGTGAGAAACATCCTAAATTAATGCTTTGTTTTCACAAAAATATACTACGGTGTGAATAACAGTTGGAATGCTAGGCTTTGTCTTGGTTTAATGGCATTTTTTTACTACTGTCACCAATTCTATAACAGAAACAATAGTTACTATTTAACTGTTTTATAAGAAAAGTTTACTACGTTTTGAAAACAGAGTATGCTAAACAAAATAGCAGACAACTCAGGAACCTAAAATATTGAAGTTCAAAATTCAGGATCCTGGTTTAGTTTATTGTTCTTAAAGCAAGACCGGAGCTTGATTTTTGCATATTCCACTGAGGGACCAAACACTTCAGCAACAGTAATTCTCAAGAGACTGAATCAATAGGAATCAAACAGAAACACTGTTATGAGCTGAGCCAGTTATCATTCCATATACTATCTTTCCCATTTCCCTCTAAATAAAACAGACAGAATATAAGACAGAGCCACTTCACAAAGCAGCCAGGAGAATAATATTTATTGTGACACATTTCAGTAGGTCATTGGAAAATAAAGAAAATTGCTGGACTTCATTACTTACAAAAAAAGCAGACAAAATCCCCAAACTAACAAAAACCCAACCCTCTTGATTTCTAAGGATTTTCTTACCTTGGACATGTTGCTGATATAATCCAGTTGACAAGTGCTCTCTTTATCTATTTGATTACAAAGATTTTGTAAAGTGGAAGCATACTCCTTATCACTTTTTACTCGCATAACCATAAATTTCTTCACTGTTTCCAGCAGTCGTAGTTCCCAGTCTTGCAGTTTTAATAAAGCATCATGAGAATACTTCAGGTCACTTCCAAACCCCATTTTTTTAAGGCACTCTGTACCACACAGGTAAGATATATTCTTCACCACATCTGAAAGCAGAACAAGATTCATCAGAAACATACTGAAAGAAAAACTTGTGTTACAAAGGACAACTATTAATGCCTAAACTCTGAAATAACATAATCATAAGATTAAGTATTACCTTATATATACCACTTGGAAGCCAACTGAAAGAAAGGTCAAAAAAATTTCGTAGACCAACCTATGCCTTGAAGAGATCTCAGGTCCTCCATGTTACTTTGAACTGTCAGCTTAAATCTCAGTATGTAGCCTCCAGTTTCCCATCTGTCAAATACAGTAGCGTAACAGTACCTACCTGTACTGAGTCTGGCTGAGACAGAGTTAATTTTCTTCATAGCAGCCTGTATGGTACTATGTTTAGGATCTGTGACCAAAACAGTGTTGATAACACACTGATGTTTTAGCTATTGCTGAACAGTGCTTCCACAGTGTCAAGGCCTTCTCTCTTTCTCGCACTGCCCTGCCAGCGAGTAGGCTGGGGATGGGCAAGAAATTGGGAGGAGACACAGATGGGGTAGCTGACCCAAATTAACTAAATGGATATATTCCATGCCATATAATGTCATGTTCAGCAATAAAAACAGGGAGCAGTCTTTCCACAGTAGCTGTTGCTCAGAGACTGGCTGGACATCAGTCTGCTTTTGGGAGGTGGTGAGTGATTGCTTTTGCGAGGTGGTGAGTGATTGCTTTTGCATTTGTTCCCACCCCAGCCCCCCCTTCACTTAAACTGTATTTATCTCAACCCACAAGTTTTTCTTGCTTTTGCTCTTCCAGTTCTTTCCCCATCTCACTGCAGGGAAAGTGAGTGAGCAGCTGGTGGGTGCTTAGCTGTTGGCTGTGGCCAGCCCATCACACTCCCTAACTCTAAAGTGACTAGCCCTAGTGACTCAAAATATTTGATTGCAGTGTTAAGTCCTAAGAG
Organism: Falco rusticolus; assembly: GCF_015220075.1. NCBI lineage: Eukaryota > Metazoa > Chordata > Aves > Falconiformes > Falconidae > Falco > Falco rusticolus. Next base: position 21,557,856 of record NC_051209.1, on the reverse strand, counting down.
CACTGCAGCTCTGAGAAATGGATAACTGAAAGATGACTAGGTAGTTTGTTCCTAAATACTGTGGTAAAAGTTTCAGATTCAACCTCCCAAAAGTTAGAAGATATCTCAAATCAGGTTCCCCCGTGCAACCTTACATTGATCCCCCCCAAATAAACACATCATAACAGAGTCCTTAATTTCATACCATTTTACCCTAAAGTGCCTCCATTTCATTGCACAAAATGGACATAATTTGATAATCAGATAAGAAATATTGAATATTGCTGTATTAAATCCTAAAGCACAATGCAGGTCAAAGAAAAGTCTGAACTAGCTTTAAAACACCTGCTTCTGATACGCATGCAGCCACATCACAGAAGAGTTGAGTCCACATACATGAGCAGTTTCCAAAGACTTACATAGGTTTTTCCCTGTGGGCTAAACCCCATTTTCCATGTATCCATCTAAAACTTATCCCCATACTAATCAGCTTCAAACTTGGTCAGATAAACTTACATAAACTACGATTACAGCTCTAGACTGCAGTACAAACATACCCTGCGTGTTGCTTTTTCACCAATTCCTGCACTCTAGACAAGCCTTAGTTCTTTTGAAAACAGAGGTATTAATTTATTCATAGGCTTTTCATTGCCACTTAAATTAGCTCAGTGCTTTACAAACATTAATAGATTTCTCTTCCTAACAGTCCAAGAGGTGAAGCAGGACTGATACTCTTATTTTATACAGATAACTAAGACACAGAAATTCATGTCAACATTGTACCAGCTAATACTGGATACCTAATTTGCAAGGCTTAAAGGCAGACTTTTCAGTGCCCAGCATTTTTAACATATCAAACATCTAGAACAAAGACATAATCGGATTCAGTTACAACACAGAATTTCTGCAAATCATAATCTACAATTTGAAAGCTATCAGATAATGAAAAACAACCACCGCATAGGCAAATTTTCATGTATATGATTTGTCCAATATTATACATCATGGTAAGAGCAGCATAATTACTTTATCTCCAGAGTAGCCTTACTCCCAAAACCATTCCTTCTTTTCCTGCAGTTTCCTGCCTCAGTTAGCTCTTCCAAAAAGTTACTGAAATAAGCCTCATTTACTACATATTTATTCTCAGAACACAAGCTATGGTATGTAACTAAAGAAACCACGATCCTATAAAGAAAATAAAAATAGCATTGTGGTGTTATGCATGTACACAATAAAGACAAATGAAGGTTATACAAGTAACCTTAGTCTTGCTGTCACAAGCTTTCATATGCTCTTAACATCAAAAGCATCATATTATATTCAGAATTCTTACCGATGATTAAGAGCTCTGTTACAAAGAGTAAAAGCAAACTTATATTGACTATTTATAAAGTATTGTCTCTGTCATTAGCTGTTTTAATGTTAATATTTCTACAGTTAAAGTTTAGGAAGTCTTGCAAAAACAATTAGCAAGATGAACGAAAAAAAAATAAGACCCTTATAACATGACTAGTGCTTCATTTGTGATTTTTGACACGCTTTAGATTTATATCTGCTTTTGCAACTAAGTTCATTTTTCTCCTACCACACTTCAGGGTTATAAGCTACTTACATTTCAGAATCAGAAAAAAATGGAACTGAATCTCACTATAAAGTCTGGCCCTGTGCTATCAGTAAAGTGCTAGATTCCATTTTATTACTGAAAGACAGGAGGACAAGGGAGGAAATGTTCTCAGCATGTTTCATTCAGCTTTTACTGACTCACAGTAAATCAGTAGAACAAAAGACCCACTAATATCTCATTTCAGCCTCCAAAATCTCCCTTCATTAAGTAACAAATCGTTTCCAGATTACACTATCAGGTGCCTGGATACATTGACAAAAAACATATAAATACTGGACTCTGATACTTGTTTTAAATAATTCCATTCACCATAACAGAAGCAAAATAACAAAATTTTGTTTTGCAAGAGAGATAAAATTCTAATTCTTTAAGACTAACAAGAATAAAGTTTCAGAGCTGATGATTCTAACTGGGCAAGCCAGACTTAGTACTCCTCCCATGTAAATTGAGGCAACGTTCAACACAGACATTAAAATCATAGAATCATTTAGGTTCTAATGCATAGAAGCATTTAGGAAAAGCAACATTTTTATTTCCCTGTTTGTGTATAGTTCTCTACTTAAAAAAAAAAAACCAACCACAAAGCATCCAGAACATTTTGAGAAACTTTTATAGTTAACTTCTACATTTAATTCCAGTAACGATCTAAATGTGTCCATTCAGCTGTTTGTTTAGTTCTAAGTTTTCATTGTATGCTTGCAGGTTCTTTGAAAAGCAGCAATAACAGTTGAACAATTATTTAAAGTAAAACTTTGTTCTACACAATTTCCACTTCCATGCTTCAGAATGGAGGCACAGTGGAACACTCGCCCAAGTGCAAGATTTCAAGAGCTTTTAAGTAGGTTTTATCTTTTTTTTTAGGATAAGAAAATGTTTCTTAACAGCTTATATACAGAATTTACAAGTTAAACACAATTTCTCATGCTCATTTATTTGATTAGAAGTTTCTGATATAATATTTTCATAAAATTTCCATACCTTATTGCATGTTCTGACAAGTAATCATAAACCTATGCGTTGACCTCCGTATGAAATGTGCTGATAACAAAAGTTTTGCATTTTGTGAACCTGATTGAAATGTACAAATGTACACATAAAATAAGGCTAAAATTGGTAATTAAGTGATGAAAGGAAAAAAAAAGAGAGAGAAAAAAAAGGAATGAACAGTCCATAACATGTTAAAGCAACCTTATGAAAAAACAAAAAGGGGGAATTGTACAGAACAGAGACAGTGGGTTGTTTTCACATTGATAATGTGCAGCTGTGACCTTGCTATGACGATGTGCAACTGTGATCCTGCAGCAAAGATTTAAATAACTTTGAGGGAGTATGAGAAGAAACCTGGATGAGACAGAAACAAAGGAGGAATGTGATCTCACCTCTAGAAGATAAGGAAACAGCGTGAACAGCAGAGAGTAGCCTATAGTGAACAGCGGCTGGGCACGTGGACAGTAGAGTTTGACCAATAATAAAGCTTTTAGCAGCGTCTGTACAGAGTATAAACTTATAAAAGCTGTAACTAACTAACAATAAAAGTCTTTGCTTCACCATCCTTGCAAAGTCCGTGCCTCAGTCGCCACAACCATCTACCCAAGTTGGCCAGCAGTGTGCCCATGTGGTCAGGTGGCCAATATCATCTTGGCTTGGATCAGAAATAGTGTGGCCAGCAGGACTAGGGAAGCGATCATCCCCCTGTTCTTGGCACTGGTGAGGCCGCACCTCCAATACTGTGTTCGGTTTTGGGTCCTCACAACAAGAAAGATATTGAAGGAGGTGCTGGAGTGCATCCAGAGAAGAGCAACAAAGCTGGTGAAGGGTCTAGAGAACAAGTCTTATGAGAAGTGGCTAAAGGAACTGGGGCTGTTTAGCCTGGAGAAAAGGAGGCTCAGGGGAGACCTTATCGCTCTCTACAACTACCTGAAAGGAGGTTGTAGGCAGGTGGGGGTAGGTCTCTTTTCCCAAGTAACAAGTCATAGGACAAGAGGAAACGTTTAAAGGATGTTTAAAGGGAAGGTCTCCTTTACACATCATGCAACTGATGCTACATGGAGTAAGTGGGTCATGCTAATCATACAACAAGCTTGGATAGGAAATCCCAATCGTCCAGGAACCTTGGAAGTGATCATGGACTGGCCAGAAGGCAAAGATTTCGGAATGTCACCAGAGGAGGAGGTGACATGCTGAAGAGGCCCCATTGTATAATAAATTGCCAGAACGTGAGAAGCAATATGCCCCGTTTACTAATGGTCCTGCTGTATTGTATGAAAGCATTGGAAGGCAGATGTATGGAGTCCCCTACGACAAGTTGCAGAAACTGCTGAAGGAGAAGGTGAATCAAGTCAGTTTGCAGAGGTGAAAGCTGTCCAGCTGGCTTTAGACATTGCTGAATGAGAAAAATGGCCAATGCTTTACCTCTATACTGACTCACGGATGGTGGCAAATGCCCTGTGAGGGTGGTTGCAGCAATGGAAGCAGAGCAACTGGCAACAGAGAGGTAAACCCATCTGGGCTGCTGCATTGTGGCAAGATATTGCTGCCTGGGTGGAGAACCTGGTTGTGAAGGTGCGTCATGTCGATGCTCACATACCAAAGAGTGAGGCCACTGAAGAACATCAAAACAACCAGTAGGTAGATCAGGCTGCTGAGATGCACCACACTGTGAAAAGCAATGGGTGGTGGGACCTTCAAACATTTTGTTTGCCCTCAGATCCAGAGAGCTTCTCTGCCCCTTGAGGATACTGAATAGTGTTGAACGGGGCTTGGTAGGCATGGGCTAAGCCCCAGCACGTTACAGTAATTTGTGCCTCTCGGGAATTGCCAGGGTGACAGCATACTTCTTACAAATATTTTACTAGTTTTTCCAGATACTGCACTTGTTCAGGGGTGAAGTTCCAAAACACTGGAGGTACCCACTGTCCTAGTACTTACCCATACTATCCCACACACCCTGTCACTCATAACTATCCAACTTTGGGGCAGATCTCTGAGTGGTGTTCTTAAATAGTTGTTTAACCCTAAACAAGACCTGGAACATATTCAGCATTCCTAGCAATAGGATCATGTTGGCTTCAACATCCCAAGGATATTCAAAATTTTCAGAGTTCTCAAATGCTACTGTAATTAAACTGCTGGGGAAGGGCAAGATGTGGGAGAGTGTCTCCTGCATAGGTTGGCTCTCTGTCCTGGTTTCAGCTGGGACAGAGTTATTTTTCTTCTTAGTAGCTAGTACAGTGCTGTGTTTTGGCTCTGACGTGAGAACAATGTTGATAGCACACTGATGTTTTTAGTTGTTGCTGGGTAATGTTTATACTAAATCAAGGACTTTTCAGTTTGTTGGGCCCTGCCAGCAAGAGGGCTGCAGGGGCACGGGAAATTGGGGGGGGACACAGCCAGGACAGGTGACCCAAACTAGCCGAAGGGATATTCCATACCATATGATGTCATACTGAGTATATAAACTGGGGGAAGAAGAAGGAAGAGGGCAACATCTGGCATTATGACATTTGTCTTCCTGAGTAACCGTTACACGTGATGGAGCCCTGCTTTCCTGGAGATGGCTGAACACCTGCCTGCCCATGAGAAGTAGCAAATGAATTCCTTGCTTTGCTTTGCTTGCGTGTGCGGCTTTTGCTTTACCTATTAAATTGTTCTTATCTCAACCCTTGAGTTTTACATCCCGATTCTCCTCCCCATCCCTCTGGGTGAGGGGGCAGTGAGCAAGCAGCTGCATGCTGCTTGGTTGCCAGCTGTGGTTAAAGCACAAGTGCTCTCTGAGGAGATAAGGCAAAAGGTGCAATTATTAATAGTTCCCATTAGATGAATCCCAAAGTACAGAGGTGACAGCAACGCTGAGTACACAGACCAGGTTAGTTTCATGACCAGCAATTCTATCTTATCACAAACCAGTATTAAAAAGTACAACAAAATGATAACCTTAGCCCAGGCCCCAGACATGATAAACAGCACAACAGGGAACACATACTGCAAGTAAGGTGTTACATAATGCAACTCTGAGAATGAGTGCAACAACTCTGAGAGGAAACAAATCAACATTGTGACCAGCAACTATTAAACCAATACAATAAATGCTTATAACAAATTTGTTTTAACATGCTTTGGTCAGATCTGTCTTTATCTCAAGCTTTTGTGCCCTATGTTGGGCACCAAAAAGGATTGTCATGGTTTAACCCCAGCCAGCAACTAAGTACCACACAGCTGCTGCCTCACTCCCCACCTCCCCCCACCAGTGGGATGGGGAGGAGAATCAGAAATAAAAAGGTAAAACCCGTGGGTTGACATAAGAACAGTTTAATAACTGAAATAAAGTAAAATATTATAATAATAATTGTAATGCAAAGGGAGATAACAAAAAGAGAAAGAGAAATAATACTCAAAAGGAAAAAAACAAAACCAATAAACAAGTGATGCACAATGCAATTGCTCACCACCCACTGACCAATGCCCAGCCAGTCCCCAAACAGCGATCCCACCCCCTTGGCTAACTCCCCCCAGTTATTATACTGAACATGACATCATATGGTATGGAATATCCCTTTGGCTAGTTTGGGTCGGCTGTCCTGGCTGTGTCCCCTCCCAATTTCTTGCGCCCATCCAGACTTCTCAGTGGCAGGGCCTGAGAAGCTGAAAAGTCCTTGATTTCATTTAAACACAGCTTAGCAAGAAAAGCTTAGCCTTCATATTCTATTTTCAGCACCATTACTTTTTCCAAATAAAACATCTCCATTGTGTTCTTGGTCTTGCTTTCCTCCCATAGCTACTTTAAAATTCTCCCCTATCTACTTGTTAATACCTATATCATACAGGGCCAGGTCTGTCAGATTTTGTTAGCCATTCACTGTAATATAACAGACTAACTCTTCATGCTGAAAGAATGTGTGAACTCCTGGAGCACAAGTGTCATGGTTTAACCCCAGCCGGCAACCAAGCACCATGCAGCCGCTTGCTCACTTCCTCCCACCCAGAGGGCTGGGGAGGAGAATCAGAAAGGAATGTAAAACTCAAGGGTTGAGATAAGAACAATTTAATAATTTAAACAGAATTAAAAGGTAAGAACAAAAATAATAACACTAATACTACTAACAATAATAATACTACTAACAGCTATAATGGAAAGGTGGGGAAAAGGATAAAATCCAAAGGAAAAGGGAGAAAGGAAAACAAGTGATGCACAGTACAACTGCTCACTACCCGCTGACCGATGCCCAGCCAGTCCCCGAGCAACAATCCCCAGGTCCCAGCTAACCGTCCAAGTTTATACACCAAGCATGATGTCCCATGGTATGGAATACCTCTTTGGCTGGTTCAGGTCAGCTGACCTGGCTGTGTCCCCTCCCAGTTTCTCATGCCCCTCCAGCCCTCTGGCTGGCAGGGCCTGAGAAACTGAAAAGTCCTTGACTTAGTATAAACATTACCCAGCAACAACTAAAAATATCAGTGTGCTATCAACATTGTTCTCACATCAGAGCCAAAACACAGCACTGCACTAGCCACTAAGAAGAAAACCAACTCCATCCCAGCTGAAACCAGGACAACAAGGTATGTCAAAGTTGCCAACAGAATTCTCTGAAGGGTTCTTCTGAGGGCAGCCATGAACATACATTTAATTTTGCAGATTGGCAAGAGCACACCATCTTTCTGAGTCTGTGATTAAGCATCAGTCTGCAGTTGGGGGACTGGGGCTCTTCAAGCTGTTGCATCTCTGAGAAGATCCTGTCTATCTGCCTTTGCATCTTCTCTGATGCTGTGCAGCGTGCTCACTTTCTCCTGTAACTCCTCCACTTGGCAATACAGCTCCTCCAAGACAGCACACCTTCTGCAGGACAGAGGGCCATCTCTCCTAGAATCAGAGAGGCCCCAGGCACTCCCTCCAGCCTGGGACTTGGAGAGCTGCTTCCACCATCCAAACTTCTGTCTGTGTTAGAGCAGCTGCCCCTGTGTACAGGTTTTGGCAGGGATAATTTTAGCTTGTAAGGTGCTATGTTTTGGATTTGTGACCAAAACAGTGTTGATAACACAGGAATGTTGTAGTTATTGCTGAGCAGTGCTTACACAGCATGAAGGCCTTTTCTGCTTCTCACACTGCCTTGCCAGCAAATAGGCTGCACAAGAAGTTGGGAGGAGACACAGCCAGGACAGCCAACCTCAGTGGACAAAAGGGATATTCCATACCATATGATGTCACGCTCAGCAATAAAAGCTGGGGCAAAGAAGGAAAAAGTGGGGACATTTGGAGTGATGACACCTGTCTTCCCAAGTAACCATTACATGTGATGAAGCCCTGCTTTCCTGGAAATGGCTAAACACAGGTTGCTCAGAGAGGTTGTGACAAATATCTCATCCTTGGAGATGTTCAAAGCCCAACTGGACACAGTCCTGAGCAACCTGCTCTAGGTGACCCTGCTCTGAGAAACAGGGGGTTGGACTAGACGGTCTCCAGGGGTGCCTGCCAGCCTCAGTCACTGTGATTTTGTGATACTCTCACAACTCGAGCCCTGTCATATTAAGATGCTCAAGCCCAACATCTGGTTTGACAAGGTTCTTCAGGAACTGGTTCACAGTGAATCAGAAACATGTTGAACTTTGGGATATACTAGAACCCAGAAAAACCACAGAGGCTTCTGTATGCATGCAGTGGCATGGCTTCTAATGTTTCTTTCCCTTCCAGTTTGGGCCACATGTTCCCTTGATCCCTCTTTGTAACGCTATCCAGGTCCACCTTGTGCAGACATTCTCCATTTACTGCTGATGCTTTTCCTTGTTCTTTTGTCTTTAGTCCAGCTTTATCTCTCCCTTTCTCTTTTTCTTTTCCTTCCCTGCCCCCCCCCCAATTGTTCCTAAGCACCTCCTGCCTTCCCACTGTCTCTCAAAGGGTAATTGTTGCAGCCCAAAGCCATAGGTTCATTCAAATTTGTTACGCTGCTTAAGTATTTTTTGAAAATTTGACAGGACAGAGGCCTCCCAGAAAACAGGGCCTCAGAAAGTGATTATTTTTTTCTGGACTTGACAATGAGAGAAATATGTGCTTCATCTAAAAAGAATACTGTTAAAACTTAAATTGCTGCTCAGGTAATGAGCAGTAACTTAAGAGACCAAGAGACTTGCTACACATAATCTACTTTTGCCCTTATGTACTTGTTACACTAAATGACTAGGATAGCCTTAGTGAAGACAATACTGATTTATATATCTTTAATTAATGTAGATGTTCATTAATAATGTGGAAATTAGTCAAGTGATGACTTTCATTATCAGGAGAAAAAGGCTGAAAACTTCTGAAATCTGTGCACAAATCCAGTTTTATTTCAGTTACCTGAAAGGACTTCAGTAGCTATACAGAATACTCTGGAAACTGAACATTAGCTGTATTAAGTACAACTAGTCTTATTAAAGAAACCAAATCTTTGCCCAATCAATTTTGAAAACCATTGTACATGAAACACTTTGTTGTTCCTATTCAAAGCAAGATCTGACAAATGAAAATGTAAAAAATACAAAGTAAAAAACGCACAAAACTATCAAAATAGCCCAGAGCATTAAAACATAAAAGACTTGATAAAAAAGAGCTGCTGTATCTAATGTACTATCCATACATACAAGTGACTGCAAGTTTAAAAGTCTGTATAATTATTAATTACATTCAGAGCATACATACATGTAGGCCTATTAAATAGTGTCAGGTGGTGTTTAAGAAACCTATTTTTTATATTCTCAGTATGGTATCAAAAGTAGAATTAAAAGGAGACTGGGATCAGTAAACTACTTAATTCTGACTTGACAATAGCCTAAGAAAGGGTATCTAACCTCTGAAGTAGTTTATGGCACTAGTTGGCTTAGTGTCCCATAATCAGCATTCATTCAGGATAACTGCAGGTTGCCTGGAAGCTGCCCTACTCTAGTTCCACATACAAGGTATAGAAATATAGCTGGTTGTCAGCCTTAGCTATATGTCTTCTGTCCCTGGTTAAACATTCAGTAGGTCTTAAGCAAACACATGCTGGTGCTTCTCAGTTGTTCTCTTGTGGCACTGCTGTTGCCTAAAAAGAGGAGAGATTTCTTTTTGAAGGGAAGAGACTGTGACCATCTACTTCACGTTCTTAACATGGGCCTTATTACTAGAGTAGCTCAGCACCTTAGTAATACTTAATGTATTTCTTCTCAGTACTCCTTCCAACATAAGAAGATATTACGCATGTTTTATAGAGGATACTGTAGCTTAGAAGAGTTTGGCTATCCCTGTTTCAGTGCTCATTCATCCCTGAAGAAATACAATATAAAGTACCCACAAGAGTCAAAGAGTTGAGACCTAATTATTGAATAAAGATTCATATAAACTACACGGGTCAGAACTAATCTTGGAGGACTACACAATTAGTCCGTGGTCGGGTTTTTTTTTCTTTACTAACCGGAGAGGCTGAAGCTACTGACCATGCCTGAAACGGAGTCTGATTCTCAAGTCTGCGATTAAGTTCAGCCATTTCAGCGAAGTCTCCGAGGCATGCTATTCCAGCAGACATGCTCCGGAGCGGAGGACTGCGCCGAGGGACCGTGGGGAGCTTTCCGTGAACCGGCAAAAAACGAGAAGCGAGCGCAGAGAGAGGATGCCAGTGCCCCAGCTCCCACCCCCCGAGCGGGAAGCGTTGGGACCCTGACGAGCGGCAGCTATGACTCAGCGTAGGCGGGGCCAGGAGTGGAGGCGGTCAACCCCCCACATATACAAAAGTAGCCCCCAGGGAGCAGTAGCGCGGCTCGGCAGTTTGCGAAGGGAGGGTGACGTCTCCCTAACGGTTTAAAGAGGCGAGCTCCAGTAGTGGTCATCGCCCCCCCCAGAAGAAACCTAGCCATGGTTTCCACTCGGCCAATGTGGTGACCCAGACGGAGCTCCCATGTAAACATGCAGCTGTCCAGGTCACTGGGCTGCAGGGAGTGCCTGAGCCTGTCACTGCTACCTGAGGGCAGCAGAGATAACAACTGTGTGAGGTGTGACCAGGTGGATGATCTGCTCAGCCTGGTGGCAGAGCTGAAAGAGGAAGCAGAAAGGTTAAGGAGTATCAGGGAGTGCGAGAGGGAGATAGACTGGTGAAGCCACTCTCTACCATCTCCTGAGACAAGTGCACTGGATGGACACATCACAAGAAGCGGAGGCTCCTTTATCTACTCGCCACCAGGTGAACGGAGGGGTCCTAAGTGATGGAGAGGAATGGAAACAGGTCCCTGCTCAGGGCAGCAGGCAAATCACCCCCCGGCCTACTTCACCTTCCCAGGTACCCCTGTACAGTAGGTATGCAGCTCTGGAGCCTGAGGGACAGGAAAAGGATGATGTGGACAAAAGCCTGTTCAGGTTAGAGGAGTTGCCTAGGCAGAGTCTGTCAACCCCACACATCATGACCAGCTCTGCTAGGAAGAAAAGAAAGGTGGTTGTCATCGGCGACTCCACTCTGAGAGGAACAGAGGGCCCGATATGCCGACTGGAGTCAACCCACAGGAAAGTCTGCTGCCTCTCTGGGGGCCGGGTAAGGGATGTTACTAGGAAACTCCCTTGTCTGGTATGGACCTCTGATTATTGCCTATTACTGGTCTTCCAAGTGGGCAATGACTGAGTCCAAACGACAAGAAGTCTGAGAGCAATCTGAGAGACCTCAGTGCCTTGGGGCGACTGGTTGAAAGGGATCAGGAGCACAAGTAATGTTTTCTTCTATCCTGCCAGTTGCAGGGAACAATAGGGCGTGTAATTGGAAGGTCACACAGATCAATACCTGGCTCTGGGCCTGGCGTCAATGGCTAAATTTTGGGGGGGGTTGATCATTAGTCAGTTTACATGGCACCAGGCCTGCTGGCAACAGGTGGGGTTCACCTGCCTCAAAGGGGGAAAGGGATCCTAGGTCAGGAGTTAGCAGGGCTCATTGAGAGAGCTTTAAATTAGATTTGAAGGGGGAAGGGAATAAGACCAAGCTTGTTAGAGACGAGCCTGGGGGTGGCATGCCAGAGTTGGAGGCAAAATTGATAGCACAGCTGAAGTGCATCTATGCCAAAGCCCAAAGCATGGGCAACAAACAGGAGGAGCTGGAAGCCATCATGCAGCAGGAAGACTATGACATCATCGCCATCACGGAAACATGGTGGGATGACTCGCATGACTGGAGTGCTGCAATGGATGGCTACAAACCCTTCAGAAGGGATAGGCAAGGAAGGAGGCAGTGGGGTAGCACTGTATGTCAGGGAGTGTTTCAACTGCCTAGAACTGAATGATGGTGACAGTAGGGTTGAGTGTTTATGGGTAAGAATCAGGGGGAGGGCCAACAAGGCAGATACCCTGGTGGGAGTCTGTTATAGGCCATCCAACCGGGATGAAGAGGCAGATGAAACATTCTACAAGCAACTGGGAGAAGTCTCAAGATCGCTAGCCTTTGTCCTCATGGGGGACTTCAACTTACCAGCTGTCCGTTGGAAATGCAACACAGCAGAGAGGAAACTGTCTAGGAGGTTCCTGGAGTGTGTGGAAGGTAACTTCCTGACACAGCTGGTGAGTGAGCCAACTAGGGGAGATGCCCCGCTGGACCTCCTGTTTACAAACAGGGAAGGACTGGTGGGTGATGTGGTGGTTGAAGGACATCTCGTGCATAGCAATCATGAGATGATAGTTTTTGATTCTTGGAGAAGTAAGGAGGCGGGTCAGCAGAACCACTACCCTGGACTTCCAGAGGGCTGACTTTGGCCTGTTTAAAGAGCCTGGTCAACAGAATCCCTTGGGAGACAGGTCTGAAGGGCCAAGGGGTCCAGGAAGGCTGGACATTCTTCAAGAAGGAAGTCTTCAAGGTGCACGAGCAGGCCGTCCCCATGTGCTGAAAGACGAGCCAGTGGGGAAGAAGATCGACCTGGCTGAACAGAGAGCTTTGGCTGGAACTCAGGGGGGAAAAAGGAGAGTTTATGACTTTTGGAAGAAGGGGCAGGCAACTCGGGACTATCAGGAAGTCGTGAGGTTATGCAGGGCAAAGATTAGAGAGGTGAAAGCCCAGCTAGAACTCAGGCTGCCCACTGCTGTAAGAGATAACAAAAAATGTTTTTACAAATACATTAAAAACAAAAGGAGGGCCAAGAATAATCTGCATTCTTTATTGGATGTGGCGGGGAACATTGCCACAAAGGCTGAGGAAAAGGCTGAGGTACTTAATGTCTTTCTTTGCCTCAGTCTTTAATAGCAAGACCAGTTAACCTCAGGATACTCAGCCCCCTGAGCTGGAAGACAGGGATGAGGAGGAGCAGAATGAAGTCCTCACAGTTCAGGAGGAAATGGTTAGTGACCTGCTGCTCCACTTAGACAGGCACAAGTCTATGGGGCTGGATGGGATCCACCTGAGAGTACTGAGGGAGCTGGTGGAAGAGCTTGCCAAGCCACTCTCCATCATTTATCAACAGTCCTGGATAACCGGAGAGGGCCCAGAAGAGTGGAGGTTAGTCAATGTGACACCCATCTACAAGAAAGGCAGGAAGGAGGATCCAGGGAACTACAGGCTTGTCAGCCTGACCTCGGTGCCAGGGAAGGTTATGGAGCAGATCATCCTAGGTGCCATCACATGGCATGTGCAGGACAACCGGGGGATCAGGCCCAGCCAGCATGGGTTTATGAAAGGCAGGTCCTGCTTGACAAACCTGATCTCCTTCTACAACAAAATGACCCTCTTAGTCGATGAGGGAAAGGCTGTGGATGTTGTCGACCTGGACCTTAGTAAAGCCTTTGACACCGTCTTCCACAGTATTCTCCTGGAGAAACTGGCTGCTCGTGGCTTGGAGGAGTGTATTTTACACTGAGTTACAAGCCGGCTGGCTGGCCGAGCCCAAAGAGTGGTAGTAAATGGAGTTATATCCAGCTGGTGGCTGGTCACAAGTGGTGTTCCACAGGGCTCATTATGGGGGCCAGTTCTGTTTAATGTCTTTCTCAATGAGCTGTATGAGGGCATTGAGTGCACCCTCACTAAGTTTGCAGATGACATTAAGTGTGTGTGCGCGTGGGGAGTTAGTGTTGATCTACTTGAGGGTAGGAAGGCTCTGCAGAGGGATCTGGACAGGCTGGATCGATGGTATGAGGCCAGTTGTATGAAGCTCGACAGGGCTCAGTGCAGAGTCATGCACTTGGGTCACAACAACCCCATGCAATGCTACAGGCTTGGGGATGAGTGGCTGGAAAGCTGCCTGGTGGAACAGGACCTGGGGGTGCTGGCCAACAGCTGGCTGAACATGAGCCAGCAGTGTGCCTAGGTGGCCAAGGCGGCCAATAGCATCCTGGCCTGTATTAAAAATAGTGTGGCCAGCTTGACAAGGGAATTGATCATCCCCCTGTACTCATAGAATCATTTAGGCTGGAAGAGACCTTCGAGATCATCAAATTCAACTGTTAACTCGGGACTGCCAAGTCAATCACTAAACCATGTCCCTAAGCACTGCATCTTGAGCGGATCCCATCTGGCCCCATAGACTTGTGTATGTCTAAGTGGTGTAGCAGTTCACTAAACATTTCCCCTTGGATTACAGGGACTTCGTTCTGCTGCCAGTCTCTATCTTCCAGCTCAGCGGGCTGGGTACCCCGAGAACAATTGGTCTTACTGATGAAGACTGAGATAAAGGCGGCATTAAATACATCAGCCTTTTCCTCATCCATTGTCACTATGTTTCCCCCCCTCATCCAAGAAAGGATGGAGATTCTCCCTAACCCTCTTGTTGCGAATGTATTTATAGAAACTTTTTTTGTCTTTTACTGCAGTAGCCAAATTCAGCTAATCTCAAATACTCCAATATTGCAGAGGCAAAGAAGTGGTAAACAAGTATCAAGATTTAACCCACTTAACTGTCTATAGCCTAAAACCCAATAATTATATATACAAATCAAGTGAAAACAATATATATCACCGTCACTTACTTGAAGCCAAAACTGTAGAGAAGAATTACCAAATAGATTAATGGACATGGTCTATGCAATCTGTAGTTAGAATACTCTTAAAAAAAGCACATGTACATTTCAAAAGGTCAGCATTCAAAGAAACCAACCATATCTCACATCAATAGACTGGTATTTTCTCAGGTTTGATATTCCTCTGCTTGGTGTACACAGATGGCTTGACAGCTGCCCTACTGGGTCAGATTATTTAGGCTAGTGCTCTGTTTCCAACCATGGTAACAGGATATGCTGTTTCATTATAGTGAATGAGCCCAGCTGTTCTTTGTGGCTTGTTCATTCTTGTGCTTGCCCATATTCAGTTACTGGATTAGGGAAGATATTTTATTAGTTGCATTTTTTGCTTCCTCACACAACATTATAATGGTAGACCTGAATATGCAAGACAGACTCCCAGACAGGTTTTACAGCTACGGACTAGTGGTAGAACTGAGAAGTCCAAAGCAAAATCTAAATCCATAAAAGATTTACTGTGGAACCAGTACAAAATATGGGAAGTTTGAGACACAAAGATACTTTTTGAAACTCCAGTGCAGAAAATACAAAAAGAAAGTGTGAAAGATATTACAAATAAAATATTCCTCAAAAAAAGAGGCAGAAGAATATTTTATCTTAATGGGGAAAAAAAAGCAGAGATGGCATCATGCTTTGAAGTAGCTAGATCAAGAACTGATGACAATGAACACACAAAATGACAAATACAGAAAGACCTTCAAAAATTGCCTACCCTTACCGTAAAGGGATCTTTCCTAGTTCTGACAGACACCCATGCACTTTATCTCTTTTTCCACACATGAACGATGCTTGCATAATTTAACATGTGAAATCTGAAATTGAAGTCTAGCACATTTTGTAAAGGTAATAAAATTCCAGTAGCACCAAACAGAACAAATGAGTTTCAACTAGTTTAATCTTTATTTTAAGATGAGATCTATATCTCACTATAAAAATTAGTGGATATGCAAATTAGCTAATCAATATTTGATAAGTATTAACAGTTAAATTATGTCCCAGATCCAATATATTTTTTTTAGAATCAGTCCCAAAATAGCAAACTAATCAACGATGAGAATTTCCAATGTACATTTAATAATATATTGTAAATTTCACTTTGAGTGGACAAATCACTAAATGTTGAAGAATTGCATGTGGTAAGATGCCCCTGCCTGAAAATTCCATTTATTAAATCAAATTACTGATTTAAGCCACTTAACACAGACAAACTGTATCTTTTGCTTTCTGCACACAAACACACCATTCCTCACTAAAAACTCTATTGTCACATACGTAAGAAGGGATAGTTTTTGTTTTTCAATCTCTCCCATTTTCTCAACAGGCAATTTCAGGGGAAAAAAGGACTCGTGATTAATGCAGTTTAATAGTATTTTGAATTGTATTTGCTTCTGCGAAGAGCTCTTACACCATACTAAACAAATCACAAACTTTTCACAGGTTGTCCCTACTTGAAAGGTAACTGACTTTTCATTGTCTTAATTATGGTCGTTTATTTTGATGCTCAAGCTTAATTTCTTAATGTTTCATTCAGCTCCTCATGTTAACATAGCTTCCAAAACCATAATATTAAAATAATAAGTCATACCCTAAAATATAATTTTATGATGAGAGATGACAAGAATCCAAATTCCCCATCACATTAATGTGATAAAAAATGTTGATTAAAAAAAGACATTTTAGAAGCACCCTTGTTGCTTTCTAAGAACTACTTCCAAAACATTCTATACACTGTGTACCATCACACACATGAAGCTCTTAAAGTTAACTATTTTTTCTCAAACCCTGGAAATAAAGCTAAGAATTCCATTGCTTCACTATTAACAAGTTTCCAAAATAAATCTTGGTGCAGAAATGCTGCAGTGACCTAATGCAAATGTTACAGAGCAGAAACTCACAGCATATTTACATACACAGTATTTTAGATCTTTTTATTCCTTAACAAAATGGTGAATACTCAACAATTCCCATGTCTCTCCTGCATAATAATCCTCCCTTAAGTTTTCTAAAACCATTTCTATAATTGTAGTGTTAATTTATTTACATTAAGACAGTATTAAATGGAAAGTCTTGTCCTCTTAAGATAAAAGCACATAGCAGTTTACTTTCTGCTGGAAGAAGCACAAGCTCTCTTCCATTGCTGCTGCCGCTCCCACCCCCACGCAAAAGAATTCCCCTTCCTTCTAGACCCACTTCCCCCACACTGAAAAAGACTCCTCCCTGAGAAGTGATGACCTCATGCAGCTAATCCATCCTTGTATGGAGCAACTCCAGGCTTACTGCCAGCTTTCCCTACCCTGAAGGCAGAGAAAGCAACTTATCTTCCCTCACCCTGCTGATAGCACAAAAAACATCGATAAGTGGCAGCTGATCACTTTATACGTTGACAATCCAAATATCAACTGAACAACCACCTTTTGACAGATTCAGCTGTGAAAAATAGTTAAAGTTGTAGGAAAGCAGGGAAGGATCTTAGTGATAATTAACAAAGCCTTTGCTCAGTTTAAAAGTAACCTTGCATATATATAAATACCTTTTCCTTCAAAGAAGTATCTTCTTTGAAAACTCAACTCTTTGGGGGTTAACATTCCACAAAGGTTTACTCTGAACTTTTAACAGGACTGATAATCTGCTACAAACACATTGAAAAGAAATTTATAGAAGGAGAAACACACAACATGCTCATCTCACCAACAATAATCATTATTGTAACTGAACCTACAGTATATCCATTAATTACAATTTGCTTTAATTGTGAGCTGTTTAGAAGTATGAACTTTCCAACTTCTTGAGTCTCCCAAAAGTTAACACACATATAGCAAAATGTATCAGTCATTTCTTTTCCAGACAACATACCTTTATATATATAAACATAACTTCACGTGTGCAATAATTAACCCAGTAAATTCTTCTGACCTTAAATAAATAATAAAAAAAAAAATCAGATGTCACCCAGGTTTTTCTTACATTGCAACTTGTTAAAAGAAACTATGTTAAGATATAGCAGAACATCCAAGTCACTTTGCGTAGGTTTGTTACAAAGTGGGAAAAAGTTATGTCATCTATTTGGAAACATTCTTTCTCACTGCATTTAGAAAGTCAGAAAACAAGCTAACTTGTATTAAAAAAAACAACCCACATGGGACGAGTCACTTCCAAGTATGTATGGTCACATAAGTTTAAACAAAACAGAAACATATTCCAACACAAAAAGGTATCTTTAATGCCTTTCTATAGCTTTTGCCCTCATGTACCAAACGTCAGCATCTGGTATTCTTAAAGTACCAAACCCATAAACAGAAAATGTGTTTAGTTATATAGCAGATTCAAAAAAGGCACACGAATATAAAAGCCAACACAGTAACACCAAAAAGGCCCTATCTACACAGCCTCCAAATCTATATTCAAAGTTAATGAAGTCTAAGCTGTACAGCATTGCTAGAGGAAAAACAGGGACTTATTTCTCCATTTATTTGAGGGGAGGCACACATCATAAAGCTTCAAGGGGTGACTAGGGCACTCTCCCCCAGCAGTTATAGCCCAGCCAGTGTGCCTTGGTACACCAAGAGCAAAGCAAGGGAGCTGCAACTCTGAGGCCAGGCATCCTGGGTACTGGCAGAGGCAGGCACAGCAGGAACCGAACTGACTTGGCCCTTTCTTTCCCTTCATCCCCGAGGATGCTGCCGAACCCGGGCTTCCCATACCCGAGGGCCTACCCGACCCAACGCAGGGCCCCAGGCCAGGGCTCGACGGCAGCTCCTTGGACGGGTGCGGGACCGCGGGACCCCGCACCCACCACACTACCAGCTGCCGCCATCAGGCAAGAAGCACTCCCGACTATTTCCGGCAACACCACCACCACACCCTCAGAAGAAAGCGCAAGCTGCATCGGGTGCGTCCGGCCTGCAGGCAAATCAGCTCGCAGAGCCTACCTGCCGTCACCCCCACCATACCCAGCTCCCTCGCGAGTGAACAAGACACTACTTAGTATAACCACATCCCACCCCAGCAACGATACTCCTGGGGCGTAGCCACCACCAACTACACCGTACCATACACAAGACCAACCTACCTGACAAACAGAGCCCCTTCAACACGGCAGAGGCCACGACCCCACCAGTATCACATGAGCAGAGCCAACGAATCAACGCCAGATTCACTTCTCGCCGTCAACCAATCTGGGCCCTCACCGTCCCTTGGTGACGCTCTGTGACTGGCGGTTAGTTAATGAGGGAAGAGGCGCTGCTACTTCTGTTCCCCGGCTAGGAGGGAGAATGCGATTAGCTTCCGGGGCGGGAGCTGCGGGCGGTGGGTGCAGGCGGGTGGTGCGCCTCACAGGGGGCTGAGGCTGTTGAGGGGAGGCGAGGGTGGATACTCCACGCCTTGCGTCTGTGAACTGTGACGTTAGGGTTACCGCCCTGCTCTCGGCTTCTCGCCACTGAACTCCGGTGCCTATTGCTCTTGTTAAAGAGCAGAGTAATCAAAGGGCGACGACGGTACGAGCTGTTGGGGGTCCAGCCTGTTAGGTCCTGCGGAAGGTAGGCAGAGCGACACAGGTGGTTTGTCCATTCAAACTGCAGCCCCTTGGCTGGGGCGCAAGCACGGCAGTGTGGTCAGGCTACCGATGGTGTGGCAAAGCCACCAACAGTATTGCTACTTGTAAGGGAGAAAGAGCCTAATACCCGTTCACAGCTGTTTCTGGCATAATTTACTATGCATGATTAAACTGTTGTGACTTTCTGTGCACATCAAGCACTCTAATAAGATATAGATATCAGAATTATATATGTGCAATACCTATTATGTCAGAACCAATGGTAGACCATCAACTGCAAGCCCACGACTGGCTTGGAAATATAATGAAATCTGCTGATGTTGCTGGTGTACCCTGGCAGCACAAGGTAACCTGCTTTTATACCACTCCCTCCCATAAAACTGCAATATGAAGTAAACAGTGCCACAGAAAAAAGGTCTTCTTTTTCAAAGTGTGTAATAAAGTCTACATGCGTTAGTTTTCACCACCAAATTTTCCTCAACATTTTTTTTTTAATAGATGCAATTAGAAATACCTTAGACTTAAAAAAACCCAAATAAATTCACCAACAATCATTCTTTCATCCTTTGTAACATATTTTTTCTCTACTGGTCAATCACACCTGTTTTCATCTGCTTTTATATTCAGCAGCTGGTGCTGACAAGAGTCCAGATGTACAAGAGTAACACAGAACCTTTGCAATGATATATACTTAAAACATTATTTTATTGACTTAAGTAGAATGGAATAGTATACATACTGCACTGATGCAATCATATGAAGATTTCAAACAGAAAACACTTTTCCAGTATAATAAAATTGGCTTGTGGTCTTCTGTATCTTGAAAGACTATCCTTCCTCACCTTATAAGCCACATAAGAAAAGCTTCACGTAGTCAAGAGCCACAAAACACCATATGCCTCAGACTTCTGCAAAAGGAGGAAACTTCAAGAGCAGTTCACAGGAATAGTGGTGACTTTGCATAGAGAACCAGATATTCAGAAAATGTGTAAACTGGGGGGAGATGTGTTGATGCTGTATGTGCTGCAACAGAAGAGAGTGTATCCGGTGACAACTGCAATAAGAATGGGACTGTATGTTGGTGGGAAGGGGGAGGAACTGGAGGTTGTACAATTGCTGGTGCCCACAGCCCCACCTCTATATGGTACAAATGCAGGATACTTCAGAAACTGGAAAAATAAAACAACACAAGAAACCAAAAAAACCCCACCAAATAACCAAACCCAGATGGGTGATGAAAGCTTTAGTCCTGTTTCTAACAGGACTGCTCTGAGACAAGCAGTGGGGGTGGAGGGTTTATCATTTTTTTTATACGTGCTGTTTGCTACTTCTGATTTATTGAACTGGAAACAATCTGTCAGCTCTTATCGGGAAAACCCTGATGGAATGAACCCGCTTTTGGAAAACAGGGTCCTAAAGAAAGTCTGTCAGCTTTTTATGAGAGGTTGTGAGGTAACCAAAAAGTAGACAGATTGAAATCCAGATAAGGAAGCTAATCAGAAAATGTTTAACATTATTCATTGGAAAATCGTCACAAGACATAAGAAAAAGTTGCAGAAGGTTGACGGGGCAGGAGGAATGTCTGTCTTGCAGTTGACAGAGATAGTGTATAACAACCGAGAGGAGAAAAAGGAACAAAAATAACAGAATAGGATGAAATTACAAGCATCTCTATTGGCAGCAGCTATAACTGAGACTGATACAGGTAACAGAGGAACAGGTAGAGGAAGAGGAAGAATAGTAATGACGTTAGGAAGAAATCCACAACGTTGAACACCCATGGGACCGAATCAGTGTCCTATATGCAGGGGGGAAAAAAAAGACATTGGAAGAGCAAGTGTCCTACCCGGCAGGGAAAGAGAGAGTTAGGGGACTGAGGGAGAAAATCAAAGTTTCCCCACCTGATCCTCTGGTTCCAGTGAAGTTGGGGAATTAGGTTTATCCCAAGTTTGGACCAGACCTGAAGAAGGTAATTGGGATTACATGCAAACTACCCCCGGTGCATTGATTGGATCGGAGAGGAAGGAAAGACAACTAATAGAAACACAAAGGTTCCTAAATGGAATTGTGCTAGAATTTTAATTGCTCAACATCAGAAGTAGAAGTTCAAAGATTAGGACCAATAGCATGGACCTTACAATTAGGATGTTTATGTAGAAACTACTCCACTGATATAAAGGACACCTGGACAAATACTGTTATGAAGAATATCCTTACTACATGTGTCTGATACTGTACCCTCTATGGGACATACAGTATGGGCAAGTGACAAAGGAACATGGACAACTCGCCCTTGAAAGGAAAAGTGAGAAGTCATACGCAAGGAATGTTAACTCTGTGTCCTTTATGGAGAAAAAGACCTTTGGAACCTCAGTTGTGGGGAAGATTAAGAAGAGACTATGCTGACCTATGAAGACATCCCTCAACGGGAACCCAAGTAGAGTGGATATTAGAATCTATATTTAGTCCACAATTTACTTCTTTCCAAAACTGTATGTGGTTGCACAATTTGACTGGACAAGTGGAAATTTTAGCAAATACAACTAGAGCTGGACTACAAAATTTAAACAATCAGTTCCAGGCGACTTAAAAAATGACCTTACAGAATAAGCTGGCCCTAGATTTATTATTACTGCGAGAACATGAGTTATATGGGTATTTGAATTTAAACAACAAAAATTTTTGTGTCCATATCCCTAATGTTACAAAAGATTTAGACAGTCAAATTGACAAAATAAAACAATTAGCAAAGTCCAGTAGAAATCTTAGAAATTCAATGGAAGAAAGTTAAACAAAATATTCCATAGTTTTGGATTCTCCCTTCCTGAATGGTTAGCAAGCCTACTTCAGGCTGTAATTATAATAGTTTTATTTTATAATAGTTTTATTGCCATAATCTGTATTGTTTTGAGTTGTATTAAGAAATTAATTGTACAATCAGCTGTTGGAATTCATGTAATGATAGCTAAAAAGAATAGTGAGGCTCACGAGGCTTGTCATCAAGATAAATCTCTTAGCCTCAAAGGGGGGAAATTATATCAAATTAATAAAATTGAATGCATTGTTAGTAGTTTAACTTTTAAACAATTAGAACAAATAAGTTAATACGTTGATTCAGGTTACAAGCAATTTTGTATGTCCTTCTAAGCACTTCGTTAAGCACTGGCAAATCCTTTTGTTTAAAAGAACTTCAAGGTTACAAGCAAAAAGGAATTTCAAAAGAAAACACCCCCACAAGATCAGATGAGCCGACTGGAGGCTCACCACGAGAAATGAGCCCAGCGAAATTAGGGGAAAAGTAATCTTGAACTCAACAGGAAGTCAGTGAAACTAGAGGAAAAATAATTCCAGCAGGGGGAGACTGTGACCACCGACCCATTGACCACCAACTCAAGAAACCCTCCGACTCAAAAGGAAGTAAGAACTGAGCATGTGAACAAATTAACATAAGAAGCAAGAAAATTATTTGACAAATAGGGAACTGAATACTAAATAATGAAGGAATGATGTAACTTGTAACCAGTGAAGACTAACAACTTTGCTAAAATGTATAAATAGTGTAAAGTTTTCTCAGTGATTAGTTTTTGTGGATTACCACCTAGCTCCCTATCTTGCACAAACTAGAATAAAAGAACAGAAACACCTCAGCTTGGTGCGTGAATTAGTGCTGTGTACCGAATAACAGACCCGCTTATGGGACAACATTTCTTTCTTACTAGTTGGTGGAGACATAGCTGTTATTTTGTTGATCACATCCATTGGGATCTGATGACGTCCATCTTACCATTTTATTCCCAAAAACTGAATCTCCTGTGCAGGTCCCTTGACCTTACTTTGTTTTATGGCAAAAACAGCTTTCAGAATGGTTTGGATTATTTTCTTCCCTTTCTCTAAAACTTCTTCTGCTGTATTGCCCCATAATGATGGTGTCATCAATATATTGCAGGTGTTCCGGAACTTCACCCTTTTCCAGTGCAGCCTGGATCAGTCCATGGGAGATAGTAGGGCTATGTTTCCACCCCTGGGGCAGTCGATTCCAGATGTATTGGACACCCCTCCAAGTCAAAGCAAACTGGCCAGCACTCTGCTGCCAAAGGGATTGAGAAAAATGCATTTGCAATATCAGTAGTGGCATACCACTTGGCTGCCTTTGATTCCAGTTCATATTGAAGTTCTAGCATGTCTGGTACGGCAGCATTCAGTGGTGGCATGACTTCAATCAGGCCACAAGTGTCTACTGTTAGTCTCCATTCTCCATTAGACTTTTGCACTGGCCATAGGGGGCTATTAAAGGGTGAACAGGTCCTGCTGATGATTCCTTGGCTCTCCAGTTACTGAATCAGCTTATGGATGGGAATCAGGGAGTCTCGGTTGGTGCAATATTGCTGCAGGTACACCATTGTGGCGGAGATCAGCACCTATTGTTCTGCAACCTTCAATAACCCCACAACAGAAGGGTCTTCTGAGAGACCGGGAAAGGTAGACAGCTGCTTATTTTCCTCCATCTCCAAGGCAGCTATACCAAAAGCCCACCAGTACCCTTTTGGGTCCTTAAAATACCTTCTCCTGAGGTAGTCTATGCCAAGGATGCATGGAGTCTCTGGGCCAGTCGCAACGGGGTGCTTTACTACTCATTCCCAGTCAGGCTTATTTCAGCCTCCAATACAGTTAGCTGTTGGGATCCCCCTGCCACTCCAGAAATACAAATGGGTTCTGCCCCTGTATGGCTTGATGGCATTAGGGTACACTGTGCACCAGTGCCTACTAGAGCTTTATACTCCTGTGAGTCTGACATGCCAGGCCACCCAATTCACACAGTCAAGTGAACCCAATTGTCCCTGTCCTCCACCTGGCTGATGGCAGGACCCCTCTATTCCTGGTCATTGGATTCTCCACTTACTTCTTGTAAAACCAGATCAGAATCCCCTTCTGTATCATCAGGAGTAAGATCAGCCCTTCCACTCTGTCTGGGAAACTTCCTACTGGAGAGCAAAGCATCAGCCTTCCTGGAAGAACCCCTACTTGTGTTTATTTTTCCTTGCAATTCACATACCCATGCCTCCAGCGTCCAGTTAGGTTTTCCATCCCACCTCTTCATGTCATCTCTGTGGTCCCACAGGTAAAACCACAGGGTGCCCTGTGTTGTGTACCTCCTATATTCTCCCTCTTGAAAAGAAGGGTGCTTGCTGAGATGCGGATCCGTACAGGTGGGGAGTAGGATCTATCCTCTTTGAGTTGCTAGACCAGTTCCTGGATAGACAAGAGAAGGGACTTAGAGATATTATCTTTGTATTCTCAGAGTTGGCAAGCCACTTCATCCACTGTCGGTGCCTCTTTGTGCCTCCAGCTCATTACTGCCAATGAGTCGGCATATGACAGTGGTGCACTCTGTACAATTTCCTGCCACATGGGTCGTATGCATTGGACTTTGTTGGGATCTGTGGGTAACTGCGTGTTGTTTGGGTCATAATCAATCAACTCTTTCACAGCTAATTCCCTCAGGTACTGGATACCTCTCGCTATTGCAGTCCACTTGCCTGGGTGGCATGTAATATCCTCCTTGAAGGGTCCCTCATGCTTGACAGGAGTTGCCTCCAGAGGCTGAGGACTTGTGTCCCTTTTCCAGTTGCCTTGTTGTGAGAAAATTACTTGGGGGAAATACAGAAAACTGGGGTCCAAAAGAAGCTGTAGTATTACAGAAACTTAGGGCAAAATACAGTTGCCACTTTCAGGACAGTTGGCATGCACGGAATCTACTCCACCATGGTTCCCTAGGCAACACAACCTACTATCCTAGAAGGCCAGTGGAGGGTGGAGCAGAGTGGAGATACTGTGGCCAGGCTCTGCTGTACTCCCTGCAGGATTGGGAACTTGATGGTACCATACAACTGATAAGCTGCATAGCAGCTGTCAAATGGGAAATATAAGAGATGTCCATTGCTGAGTCAACAACTGTAGCGAAATCATTTTCCTTAGATGAACCTTAACCTTGCTCATTATAATCTTATTATAATACTAACACACACCTCCATCCCAAAGTTACCCACCTCCAAGGTATGATCACCCCTCACTGAGCATGCGCTTTCTATTTTCCATTGGCTATATCTTTAAACAAGAAGTGAGACAATTTTACACCAATCAATAATAAGAGAATGTATGACAAGTCACTCAAGCTCCACCTGAGAGTAAAGAAAAATATAAAAAGTGAATGAATGAGGGGAGAAGTTAGGGAAGATTCCATTGTAACTTCTGGGATCAGTCAACAGGCTGAACCTGTCTTCTCCCCCATTGGGACACCTATTGGCTAAGAACTTTGTCTTATGCACACTAAATAACTAACCCATGCTAGCTGTTATTAGTGATTATAGTTTTGGTTGTATATAGTTTGGTTGTATATAACTTCAAGCTTATTTTTGCAGACAGTCCCTATCACCAGCAATCATGAATCTTAATTTGTCACGTTTTTATATTAATAAAGAGTGTTATTCCATAAACTTTTAGCGTTAGTCCTTTGTGGGCCCAAACAGTCACCAGCTGTGGGTAACATGTTCAACTCAGTGGGAAGACCCATTGAGGGGTCCCCCTTATGCTGTTGGTATGTTTCCCTGAACAAGGCAGTCAAATCGCCCTCCAGTCCAGCAGGATTGTTCAGTGAACGGTCCCTAAAACGGGATGCTGATAGACTGGTTGGGCACAAGGGTCTCGCCTTTCCTGGGGCGCTGATAGACAGATCAAACATTAGGGGTAAAGAAAATCTCCCCTCCCTTTTCACATGACACATGTCAATGCCCCCTTCCCTAGAAAGTGATATAGCTTCTTGGCTTCCCTACCCTAGCTACTAAACTACTAGCCCTGTTATCTCAGCATCGAAGCAGCCAGGTGATAATATGCTCACCTGGATAACAGCTGAAATCTTTTAGCATATCCCACAGCTCATTCAGTCACTGGGATCAAGTGGTTACCTCTTGTTCTGTCTCTTCCTTCTGTTCCTGTGATGATCCTACTTCATCCTCCTTTACTAAATGAGCTGACTTTTGTATCCACTTCTTGTGTATAGGGGTGATTGATACTGGTACAGGATGGTCCTCTGGTTCAGCTGCAGAGTCTGTCACAGGGGTTGGAGTAGCTGCGGTGCCTGTTGCTTTGTCATCAGATCCAGAGACCTTCTCTGCCCCTTGAGGATACTGAATAGTGTTGAACAGGACTTGGTAGGCATGGGCTAAGCCCCAGCACGTTACAGTAATTTGTGCCTCTCGGGAATTGCCAGGGTGACAGCATACTTCTTACAAATATTTTACTAGTTTTTCCAGATACTGCACTTGTTCAGGGGTGAAGTTCCAAAACACTGGAGGTACCCACTGTCCTAGTACTTACCCATACTATCCCACACACCCTGTCACTCATAACTATCCAACTTTGGGGCAGATCTCTGAGTGGTGTTCTTAAATAGTTGTTTAACCTTAAACAAGACCAGAAACATATTCAGCATTCCTAGCAATAGGATCACGTTGGCTTCAACATCCCAAGGATATTCAAAATTTTCAGAGTTCTCAAACGCTACTGTAATTAAACTGCTGGGGAAGGGCAAGATGTAGGAGGGTGTCTCCTGCATAGGTTGGCTCTCCAAGGAAAAAAGGCAAAAGGTGTGATTGTTAATAGATCCCATTCGATGACTCCCGAAGAACAGAGGTGATGGCAATGCTGAGTACACAGACCAGATAACTTCCACGACCAGTGTCTGTCATATCAGAAGCCAGCACTACATAGTACAACACAATGATAACCGTAGCCCAGACCCCAAGGTCAATAAACGGCACCACAGGGAACACAATGCAAGTAAAGTACATAATGCAACCTTGAGATCATGGGCAGACACATTAAGAGCAAAGAAATCAACATTGTGTCCAGTGATTTTTAAACCAATACAATGAATACTTATAACAAGTACAACGGTTTAGTCAGATCTGTCGTTATCTAAAACCTTCATGTCCCATGTTGGGCAGCAAAAAGGACTGTCATGGTTTAACCCCAGCTGGCAACTAAGAACTATGCAGCTGCTCACTCACTCCCCCTCTCCCCTGGTGGGATGGGGAGGAGAATCAGGACAAAGGTAAAACTCGTGGGTTGAGATAAGAACAATTTAATAATTTAAATAAAATATAATAACAACAACAATAATAATCATATTGACAACAACAACAACAATTGGAGAGAGGGGGAGAGAGGAATAAAATTCAAAAGGAAAGAAACCCATGTGATGCACAATATAATTGCTCACCACCTGCTGGCCAATGTCCAGCCATTCTCCAAGCAGCAATCCCCCGGCTCTGGCCAATCCCCCTAAGTTTATATACTCAGCATGATGTTCTATGGTATGGAATATCCTTTTGGTTAGTTCAGGTCAGCTGTCCTGGATGTGTCCCCTCCCAATTTCTTGCACCCTTCCAGCCTTCTCACTGGCAGGGCCTGAGAAACTGAAAAGTCCTTGATTTAGTGTAAACATTACTTAGCAACAACTGAAAACATCAGTGTGTTATCAACATTTTTCTCATACTAAATCCAAAATACAGCACTACACCAGCTACTTGAAAATTAACTCTATTCCAGATGAAGCCAGGACATGCACATTAAAACTATATTGGGGAAAACAGTCTGTTATTCCTGCCTCAGGCAAAGGCCAACTCATTCATGGGACTGTTTCTGCTCAAGAACCTGGATGCACTTAGTGGGTAATGTGGAAGGATGGGGAAGTTTTATGTGTGTCTCAAGAGGAATTGATTTGGGGTGAAAATAGCCAATAAATCAAATAATTGTACAATGTTAATTGCTATAGAATCCTGTATATTGTCACTTCTATATGCTTGTGGCACCTGTGTCTGCCATTCCGGATTTGGAGATCTGAACCTGATTCCCTTCCAATTGCCACATTAATGAAGAATGAACTTTGATGAAACCAGACCAGCGCAGCCGTAATAGAATCAGAACTGGCTTCAACATGCAACAATCCAACACCTTGCACCATCTTTCCTGCCTTGAAAGACTCTTATAACAGATGGAGCCCAACATCATCAACTAAATTAACTCAATGGACTTTTAGAGGGATGGCCCATAGACTAAGGGAATGATATCTGTGTGTTTATATAAAAAGACAGGGAAGGTGATAGTGTATTGGAAAGTGAGGCCTGATGTAAATGGTATGGAAAAGGGGTGGTTATTGTCTTGGTTTTGGCTCAGATAGATTTAATTTTCTTCTTAGTAGCTGGTACAGTGCTGTGTTTTGGATTTAGTATGAGAATAATGTTGATAACACACTGATATTTTAGTTGTTGCTAAGTGGTGCTTACCCTAAGTTGAGGATTTCTCAAGTTTCCCATACTTTGCCAGTGAGCAGGTGCACAAGGAGCCAGGAGGGAGCATAGTCAGGGCAGCTGACCCAAACTAGCCAAAGGGATATTCCACACCACAGAATGTCATGCTGAGTATATAAACTGGAGGGAGTTGGCTGAAAGATGCTGATTGCTGCTCGGGAGCTGGCTGGGCATCGTACAGCAGGTGGTGAGCAATTGTATTGTGCATCACTTGGGGGGTGGGGGTGGTCTTTGTAATTTACTCCTCTCTCTCCCTCTCCTCTTAATTACAATTATTGTTGTTGTTCTTGCTATTCTTCATATTATTATTTTTACTTTATTTCAAGTGTTAAACTGTTCTTTTCTCAACCCGTGGATTTTACCTTCTTGTCAGTTCTCTGTAGAGAGCTTTATAGCAAGTGCTGGAGGCCATGATGCCTGTGAAGGACCTTGAAGGCTAAAGAAGAAAGCAAGCAAGATAAGGTTGGCTGAACGCCTGGAAGAAAAATGGGTT
The DNA here is from genome assembly GCF_015220075.1 of Falco rusticolus. Lineage (NCBI taxonomy): Eukaryota > Metazoa > Chordata > Aves > Falconiformes > Falconidae > Falco > Falco rusticolus. The sequence goes on along the minus strand of NC_051209.1, from coordinate 21,528,858 downwards.
ATGAAGCAAGGCTGGAGCGGATGCACAATGCCATGTCTTGGCGGCTGGCTGAGAACATGAAACTCCCAGAGATAAGAAAGAAGAGGGGAAAAAAATGCAAGAAGTTCAGTGTGTTTGTAGCTTAGTAATTAACCAATTATATGTAGCCAAGAAGCGTGTGAACAGTATTGATTAACCAATGATATTTAGTATGTTGCGTGTGAACAGTGAACAAGGATATATAAATGTGGGGTTTGGACTAATAAAGGGTCTTCAAGTCAGATTCAGGAGGCCGTGTCTTAAGCTCCTCAAATGGTGACCCCGATGGAGGAGTTCTGAGACCTTGGAAGGATAAAGATGGAACTGGACAAAAAAAACAACTCGTGGAAGAGAGCTGCGTTCCGGAGGAGATGTCTTGGCTGTTGGGGTCTGCAGCAGGTCTGCAGACAAGTTAGTTGACTTCAAAGACTTAGCCGTGTACCTTTAAGACAGCCACAAATTGTCAGGTATGTAAACAGGATGTGAAGAACCGGAACTTAGAACCGCAGCATACGGGCACCTACAGCAACAACAAATAGCAAGCAAGAAGAAGAACACAAAAACCTATCAGAGTCTGACACCTGTACTGTCTAAGGTATATAAATAATTTGTATAAACAATAAAGGCCATTTTGTCCAAACCCAGCCACGCAGACATGGTGTTTTTTCAGTCCACCTCAACTTGCGTCACCACACTTGGCTGATCGATCGTCCTGCCGGCTGGACCAGGTGGACAGCCCAGACCCCGGGGGCTAAGGAAACTAAGGAAACAATGCCTGTACGCATCAAGACAGGTGAGCAGCCAAGAAACTTTAGAAACTTTCAGAAATTTTAAGAAGCTTTAAAAATGGGTTTGAATATGTCTGCAAAAGAAAAAAGTATATTAAGGATGTTTCAGCATATTTTGCAAAAAAGAGGAGTCGTATATGAAAAAAGTAATCTGGGACTGTTGCTAGCCTGGTTAAAGAGCCAAGGCACCCCAGCAATCTCTACACAAATATTTGATGTTAAAATGTGGGAGTCAGCAGGAGAGCAAATTAGGGAAAAGGCATCTCAAGGGGACTTGAATGCTAGCCAAATTATGACTACTTGGAGATTAGTGCTCGAGACATTGAAAGAGACGCGTGCAGAAAAATAGCTTGCAGGTATTGCTAAGGAGGCTTGGTCAGAGACTGAGAAGGGGCAGGAAGCTGATGTAACAACAAAACAAGATGTTGCTCAGCAGACAGAGCCGAATGAGAGCGAGGCTGAAACTGAGCATATTTCTGATGAACTAGAAGGAGCAGAGTCGGAGGACACGGATGAGGATGGACAAGATGAAAATCTGTTAAATTTAAGATTGGACGATTTGCGGTTAAAAAAGGAACAGTCAAAAGTAAGGAAGAAGCAAGTGGTGCGGCAGAGCGGTAATACGGGAAGCAGTAGCGATAATGAAAATGATAACAGGTGACAGATTAAAGAAGGGTGGAGGAAAGTGCACTTGGAAAGTATCAAAGATGGAGTGCACGCATTTCCCGTGACATTACAAGATAGACACCCAGGCCAATATCGGGCGTTTCACTGGGAAATGATTAAGGAACTACGGAAAACTGTAATGCCAAATGGACTATATGCTCCTTTATCACAAACTTTATTAGAGAATGTGATGATGGGTCCGCAGCTAGTGACTCTGTTAGAATGGATCTGTGACAAAGTGCTGGACTTTCCACCTGATGGCACTTTGCAAATTCCTGCCTGGCAAGCGGTTGGCAGACAATTGTATGATGCTGCCGCAGAGGGGGACTCCACAGTAGGAATGCATTTAGCACCTTGGTGGCAAATTCTGACTACTCTTTGCCATGTGTGGACTAATTCTACTAACAGTGCTAAACCAGGGGAAACTGTCAATTCCACCAACAGCAAGACTGCTAAACCAGGGGAGGCTGTAAATCCCACCAACAGCGCGACTCTTCTCAACACACTGTCAACGATCACGACTCCATGCACACCTCCTCTGCCCCCAAAGCTCCTGTCAACAATTGCAGCAACCCTCACAGCACAGGACCAAGTGTGGGAACAGAACAACTCGGACAATGATTCCATTGAGATTGAGAAACCTTTTGATCCAGGTCCTATAGATCTGGAAAAGGAGCTAGACCTTTTTCCTCCCCCTCCCCCCCCCCCCCCCCCCCCCCCCGATGCATTGACTGTATTTTCGGGGAGGGTGAAAGGGGGTATGAGGGATTGGTGGCACAAATGCAAGCGGCAAGTGCTTAAGCAAGGGGATTTGGGAGTCGCTGTGGCATGTTCAGTATTTTGTCAGACAAATCAACTTCGAGAGTGGCAGCCTGTGCAATACGAGGCTGTTAAAGAGTTAAGCAAAGCAGTGCAGAAAGGGAGGATTCATAATACATTTGCTATGTCCCTTCTTGAAGTGATGGCAGAGCCTTATACACTCACACTACATTATTGGAAGTCATTGCTTTGTATGGTACTAACTGATACAGTATATGATGTGGTTATCTGATTTTTGTGAGCTATGTGTAGTGGCCTCGATTGAAAACCTTAATCGGGCAATTGCTGTTAACTAGGAGCAGTTGGCTGGAGAAAATAATTGTGCCGATTCTGTGACTCAGGCAAGGTATCCCAGGAACAACTATTTGCAAATGAAGGAGATGGCTATTAAGGCAGTCCAGATATGGGACTCTGGGCGAGCCTCTAGTGAGTCGTTCGCCACAGTCTTGCAGGGTCCTAAAGAGTCATATACTTCGCTTCAGAATATTTTGCAACAAGTCGAGCATGAGGAAGCTCGAGGGTTGCTTTTAAAACAACTACCTATGATAATGCCAAGGAAAACTGCAAACGGGCATTGCAGCCCTTTTACAATCGCAACCCCAGCATGTGTCAATTTATCATAACCCAGAACTCACAGCAGACTGTAACTCTCAGGTTGAGTTCTGGAATGTAGCATAACACATTTTTGCTTCTCTAATCTCTTCTGTAGGAATAGTACACGCTTTTAACTTGCTTAGTTTAGTAAATTAGGCTGCTGTCTTGCTAAAGAAAGTAATACTACAAATACTGTTCTTTTTCCTGGCTTATTAACAGATGTTGGTTCTGTATGTCATATGTTGCTACAGAACTGAGATGCTATTGATTTTTATTGTTAACACAGGGACATGAGTGTGAAGACTTTGATAGGATGTGTTGTGTGAATCTGAGTGACCACTCTGAATCAATCCACAAAAGCATACAAAACTTAAAAGCCTTAAACAAAGATCTGCAGCAGAGCCAGGGGCGGGATGCCTTTGGTCTCTTCTCACGGCTGGGAAACTTTGGGCCATGACTCAAAAGTATTACAGGATTTATTATAATTACTTTAACCACCTTATTGATGTTTGCCTTATGTCTCCCATGCCTTTTTTCCTGTATTCAGCCTTTAGTTGATCATAACATAAATCAGGTCATGGTCACCCAGCTGCACAAAACCTTCGCCTTGTTGCAATTAACAAGCAAAAAAGAGGAGGACAGTGAATGTCTGAAGAGAGATATAGGAGAGGAAGATGGAGAATGTCTGACCTGACAAGAGATGGGAGAACAGCTAGGTATTGTGAAGGAGAGTAGGAAAGATGAACATGGTTATCTAGTGACAAATAGGTGTCTGCATGCTTGTAGTGATATATAGCTGTGTAACTGCATGAATGGTTTCTGCCCTGAGCCTGGTGGTGCATGCAGCTGCAGTTTGTGTCCGGGCTCAGTCAGAGATGTAAATATGGGCTTGTCTGTTACGGTAAAGTGTCTCTGGTTGCATAAAAAAAAGAAGGAAAAAAAAAAAGAAAGGTTACTTTAATAAGACTTAGAAAAACAATTGTAAACATATTTTTTTTCAGTTACTCTTCTTTTTCTAGAAATACGGGTTTTCATCATGTGTGTTTTCAGTTAAGGGGTAAAGTGTGGAAACTAGTTGTTAAGATGACAACCGCAACCTAATCTAATTCCAAGAAATTTGAGATACAATGAGATTCTGAATTTTGTTCATAAATTATAATGGAGTGCTACATATATATAAATGCTAGAACATAACCCTATTTCAGTGTGACCAGAATTTAGCATACAACTGCATCAGCATATTGACAGAATACCTTTTGAATTCTTTCTTTTTTTTTTAACCTCTAAATTGGGAACAGCTCAAGGTGAAAAGACTGTTCAAATCCTCAGCTGTTGCTTCAGAAGGAATAAGTGTTCTTTGTGTACAGGTGAATTTCACACAGCTGAAAATTTGTTTTGTGTTAAAAGTCAAATATCTGTCACATCTTCATCACCACCACCACCACCACCACAACCTTTAAGGTCAGTGGGAAAAGTATTCTGTACTCCATTACAGCAGTGAAACTTCCCCTGAGCAGCATTAGTTTGTGTACTTAACTGCAACTCCTTTGGTCAAAATGAAGTTGTCATAGGAGTTAGTCATTAACCCGAGTAACATACCATTTGATACCTTGTAAGTGAGAAAGATTGTGTCCCGACAGCATGCCGTTTCCCACACTTGTGCCTAGAGTTATACTTGAAATCAGCTTGCGTGTTAAGTTTAAATGTAATCACACACACTCAAAGGCCACAAAGATATGTTACTGCTTAGGGTATTCTTGCAGTACAGCAGGTGCAAAACCAGTTCTAAAGTAATGATCTAAAGAAGTGTTTTCTTTCAGGAACACCATTATTTCACTTCTAATAGATCATACACAATGCAACATAATATCTCTCCATAAAGTGTCTTGTGGATAGAATGCATTCTTCAAATTTGTATTAGAAATAAATGTTTGTATTTTCACCTGATGAAATAGCCTAAGCTAAAGGATTGTGACCTAGGCATTGTTACAAAGCTCACAGATAGAGACAACAGTGATGGAGAAGAGTGATTTAACATATAGTTGATTTATGGTTTGTACAAGACTATATTACACTGCAAAAAAGGTATTAATTCAAAGTTGTGGATGTACTGCATGTTCAGGTAACAGTTTATATACAATTAAAAAAAGGGGGGGTGACTAAGCTGTAAACACTGTATACTATTATATTTCCTTTTTTTAAGCAAATTTTTAATTTCCCTGTTTATGTATAGTTATATATATATATATAAACCCCAACCAACACAAAGCATCCAGAACATTTTGAGAAACTTTTATAGTTAACTTCTACATTTAATTCCAGTAACGATCTAAATGTGTCCATTCAGCTGTTTGTTTAGTTCTAAGTTTTCATTGTATGCTTGCAGGTTCTTTGAAAAGCAGCAATAACAGTTGAACAATTATTTAAAGTAAAACTTTGTTCTACACAATTTCCACTTCCATGCTTCAGAATGGAGGCACAGTGGAACACTCGCCCAAGTGCAAGATTTCAAGAGCTTTTAAGTAGGTTTTATCTTTTTTTTTAGGATAAGAAAATGTTTCTTAACAGCTTATATACAGAATTTACAAGTTAAACACAATTTCTCATGCTCATTTATTTGATTAGAAGTTTCTGATATAATATTTTCATAAAATTTCCATACCTTATTGCATGTTCTGACAAGTAATCATAAACCTATGCGTTGACCTCCGTATGAAATGTGCTGATAACAAAAGTTTTGCATTTTGTGAACCTGATTGAAATGTACAAATGTACACATAAAATAAGGCTAAAATTGGTAATTAAGTGATGAAAGGAAAAAAAAAGAGAGAAAAAAAAAGGAATGAACAGTCCATAACATGTTAAAGCAACCTTATGAAAAAAAAAACAAAAACAAAACCAAAAAGGGGGAATTGTACAGAACAGAGACAGTGGGTTGTTTTCACATTGATAATGTGCAGCTGTGACCTTGCTATGACGATGTGCAACTGTGATCCTGCAGCAAAGATTTAAATAACTTTGAGGGAGTATGAGAAGAAACCTGGATGAGACAGAAACAAAGGAGGAATGTGATCTCACCTCTAGAAGATAAGGAAACAGTATGAACAGCAGAGAGTAGCCTTTAGTGAACAGCGCTAAGGAAAGTGTTGTATGAACCGTTTGGACCATTCGGAGTCAATTCACAGTCAATTACAAAAATTGAAGGACATGTCAAAGGACTTACAGCATGAACTATCGGGAAAAATGGTCGCGGAATCTTTTTAAGTCATGGGGAATCACCGGAAGGTTGCAGGAGCTTACAATATGTGGAGGAATGTTGTTTTTGGTAATTGTAGTTATATTGATGATTATTCCCTGTATGTTGAATTGTATAAGATCTATGATTCAAAAGCAGTTTAACCTGTATGTTGTTTCTGTCAAAAATAAAGAAGGACAAATTGTAGAGGGTTTTATAGCAAGTGCTGGAGGCCACGATGCCTGTGAAGGACCTTGAAGGCTAAAGAAGAAAGAAAGTAAGATAAGGTTGGCTGAACGCCTGGAAGAAAAATGGGATATGAAGCGAGGCCGGAGCCAATGCGCAATGTCACGTCGGCAGCTGGCTGAGAACATGAAACTCACAGAGATAAGAAAGAAGAGAGAAAAAAAAAATGCAAGAAGTTCAGTGTGTTTGTAGTTTAGTAATTAACCAATTATATGTAGCCAAGAAGCATGTGAACAGTATTGATTAACCAATGATATATTAGTATGTTGCGTGTGAACAGCGAACGAGGATATATAAATGTGGGGTTTGGACTAATAAAGGGTCTTCTGGTCAGATTCAGGAGGCCGTGTCTTAATCTCCTCACCTTTCTATTCACATTTAAACTTTAATTATTCATTTCATTAGACTTATTAAAGAATGCTTTGTACACTTATACCAACAAATTTATTGTTATAAATATTTAATTTGTGTGTGTTTGTGTATATGCTACATATAAAATATATATATATATGAAGTGTATCTATAAATAAATAAATATATATTTATACATTATGGTGGATAGGCTTTGGCTGTGCAGCCAAACTCCCACCCAGCTACTCACTCACTCCAGCCCACCTCGTCAGGAAGAAAGGGAGTGAAAAAGCTCGTGGGTCAAATTAGGAAGAAATCCTTTACTGTGAGGGTGGCGAAACACTAGAACAGGTTGCCCAGAGAAGTTGTGGATGCCCCATCCCTGGAGGTGTTCAAGGCCATGTTGGATGGGGCTTTGAGCAATGTGGTCTAGTGGAAGTTGCCCCTGCCCATGGCAGTGGGGGTTGGAAGTAGGTGATATTTAGTGTCCCTTCCAACCCAAACCATTCTATGATTCTATGATTCAATGAAGTATGTATATCACAGGAATCTCAGCATCTTGTACATTGTCCAGAATGTTTTTTGTCAGGGTAAAAAGAGCCACACCATCACCCTCAACACAAAATGTTTGGTGCCATTTCAGAACCTCTGACATAAGCTCTAGGTTGTATCCCTAGCCAGGCAGATGTAACCTGGCAAGGCCTGGTTCATTTTAGAATCATTTGATGATGCTATGCAGTCACCCTATATGTACCTTGTTGTTGATTCAAACTCCTCTGTGTTGGAGACTTTTAGTCTAAGAACTGGCCTTTTCCCACCAGTGCAACCTTCCATTTACATATTGGGAAAAGACTAGTGTTCAGAAATAAATAGAGAGCACATGTAGCAGTTGCTTTGGAAGACATCTTAATAATCAATGTCCCCCACCTTCCTCCTTTCTCTTAGCTTTCATTGCATGACGTCATATGGTATGGAATATCCCTTTGATCACTTTGGGTCAGCTGTCCTGGTTATGTTCCCTCCCAACCTCTTGTCCCACCTCCAGCCTACTGGCCTTTGGGAGTGGGGAGGGTTGGAGAGACAGCTTTGATGCTGTATGAGTACTGCTCATCAATGGCCAAAGCATTGTTCTACACTGTTCTAGCTACAAATACAAAGCACAGAACTATGAGGGCTGCTATGGGGAAAGTTAACTCCATCCAAACCAGACCCAATACAGAAGGACAAAGGTAGCAGTTGTTACTCTGTCTTATCAGTTGGTCCTCCAGTGTAATGTCCAGATAGCTAAAATTAGAGGTCAGGGGGGAATTCATGAGGCCCATGGTCTCACCAGCGTACAAGGTTAGACTTGTCAGCTTTTACAATCTTGTAGCAAAGGTACAGTAAAGTCTTGTTCAGATCTTTCTAATCTTTCCCATTCCAAGCTATGAAAAAGTCCAGAGCTGCAAACTCTGCAACAGTGGAAAGTGGAGGCACCTCAATAAACAGGCCTTTCTCAGTGCTGATGTGCATTGGGGACACTTCAAACAAATCCAGGTCAGATTTGGTACATTCTTCTGAGCAGCCCTGAATGAAAGCCATCCTTTTTAAAGTGTATTTCCTTTTCTAGCTGTAGAACAGGACATCTTTCACTGGGTTATCTGTTTCTTTTGCACCACATGGCCTGGCTTGTTCTTTTTCTTCTTGTTGTCCTGGTCAGGCTGTTGTCTCATGTTGGGAGAGGGGTCCGCCGGAGTCAAGAAATTACTCAATATGAGTTATACATCTTGCTCATCTTTATTGGCTTCTAACTCTTCTTATATAGCCTCAATACACAAGCATGTTCCCAAAGCAAACATAGAGCCGACGGCTCTACTGGAATTGAATTATTGGTGTCAACCGAGGGCACCGGTTCCAGCTCATTTAACAACTCTGCAGGTATTTTATAAGTTTTATCACAAGCCGTCAGAAAGCTTTTCATGTACATCTCATCATCAGAGTCCTCCCAAAGCTTCACCCTCCTTCGCGGTTCATGGGTTTTAGGGCGTGCTCCAGAATCTACAATCTCTTCTCCTTCCAACACTACATTCCCCGTTGTCCCCTTAGCGTCCATAATTTGTGCATTTCTCTGAGTCTGTTCCTTTGAAGGAAGTGGCACAGGGGGTTCAAGACTTTGCACGGTATTAGAAGCAGCAGCAGTGCCCTCTGCCTGATCTCGCTGTGCTTTAAAGTCTTTCAAAGTTTCATAAAGCAGACGCCACGTCGTTCAAAGTGCTGCAGCATCTTTGCCCCCCCCGTGTGGCACAGTCAAACAGTTTATCGCCTAACTCTTTCCAAGTAGAAACACTAAAAGTTACAGTATTTCTTTCATATCCTTGTTCTTTACTCCATAATAACATTTTTCGCAATAACAACTCCTCCAACTTAACTCCTCGTTTTTGCAAAATCATTTTCCAAATAGTAATGATCATAGTCTCTTTACTTAATGAAGTACCCATACCGATTAGTCCCCAACGGCTCACCTCTCCCGGTGTCTGTTATCGCAGGCTCTCCCCGCCTGTCTCAGCTACGTTGGGTACCGCCGTCACCGCTCGCTCCTGCGGTCTCATATAAACAAACTTTAAGTTACGGCGGTCAAACTTCCTTCCCTTTGTCCCCAGCAGCTCACCTTATCCAGGTGTCTCTTTCAAAGCCGGCTCTGGCAGCTCTACCCGCTTGCTCTGCTATGCTGGGCTCCGTCTCAGCGGCTCTGCCCGCCGCCCTTGTAGTCCAATTGCTGTAATCACGTCGGGGTCACGAGATGTCGCTGTTGAGACGGACACGACACAAAGGATTGTGCACAAAACCAAAAGGCCAAAGGGGGCCGTTTATTGTTCTAACAAGCCTTTCTATATATTTCTTAAGAAGAGGTGTCTATACATGATTGGTTCACTCACAGACCATCAGTTCATGATTGAATGGCCTTTTCTTTGCTACATCTTTGATACACTTCTACTTGAGCATCTGGCAGTTCCTTATCTTGTTGGCTCAGCTCTTCTCAGGAGTTTCCCAGGCTCTTCAAGGATACAGGGGTATCTGTTCAAGGCTCATGTTAAGCTTGCATTCCGATCCCTCGGACCAGCCGAGGTTTCCCACAGTTGAATATGTATACATGTACTGCATAAAAAGAGCTACCCGAGAGAAGGAAGCCATCCATGGTGGAGCGATCCTCTGTGCATCCAGCGCTGCAATAAAGAATGCCTGCTTCTTAATGCTACGTTGGTGTTAAGGAGTTTTCTTATTCCCGATTTTGGTGACACCGTGCAGCCCCTGGTGAAGACCATGGTGAGGCAGGCTGTCCCTCTGCAGCACATTGGAGGTCCACGGTGGAGAAAATATCCACCTGTAGCTCATGGAGATTTTCATGATGGAGCAGGTGGATGTGACCTAAAGGAGGCTATGATCCCATGGAGAGCCCTCACTGGAGCAGGCTTCTGGCAGGACCTGTGGCCTCGCAGGGGACAGGTGCTGGAGCAGTTTGTGAAGAACTGCAGCCCATGGGAAGGACCCACGTTAGAGAAGTTCATGGAGGACTGTTCCCCCATGCTGGAGCAGGGGAAAGGTGTGAGGAGGAAGGAGTGGCAGAAACAACAAGTAATGAACTGACCACAACCCCCATTCCCTGTCCCTCTGTGCTGCTCAGGGGGAGAAGGTAGAGAAATCAGGAGTGAAGTTGAGCCTGGGAAGAAGGGAGGGGTGGGGGGAAGGTGTTTTTAGATTTGGTTGTACTTCTCATTACCCTACTCTGAATTGATTAGTAATAAATTAAATTATTTTCCCTGAATTGAGCCTGTTTTGCTTGTGATGGTAATTGGTGAGTCATCTTTCTGTCCTTATATCAAACCATGAGCATTTTGTAGTATTCTCTCCCCCTGTCCTATTGAGGAGGGGGAGTGATAGAACGGCTTGGTGGGCACCTGAGGGCTAGCCAAGGTCAACCCACCACATTCCCTCATGGGTTTGTACAACTTTATGGATTCCATAACCCCTCCCAGTCTGGGATCCCATCTGATTTAAAATCTTATCAATTGCAAAGTCCAGATTGATCTTCCTGGAAGTGGTGCCTGTAGTTTCTTGATAGCCCATCAATTATTGTGGCAACTTGTTTCTTGTCATTGTTTCCTTGTTTGTTTTGTCAGGTCTATGTTTTCTGTATGTTTTGTTTATTGTTTCCCTTCCACATACACTTACAGGGACATTTGTGGTTATGGTGTTTCTCATCCCGAGTAACTGTTAGCAACCGTTATGTGTGGTAAGGCCCTGCTTTCCAGGAGGTGGTTAAACATCTGCCTGCCAATGAGAAATAGTGAATTAATCCCTTATTTTGCTTTGCTTGCATGCACAGCTTTCCTTCACTTATTAAACTGTCTGTATCTTGACCCATGAATTTTCTCACTTTTACTTTTCTGATTCTCTCCCCCATCCTATGCAGGAGTAGCAAGTGAGTGTCTGGGTGGGTACTTAATGGCTGGCCCAGGGTCAACCCATCACAGGAGGTCAGCCCTATCCCATTTCAGGTTTGTTCTCTCACCTGAGAGATTGGATATCAGTTTTCCCATTTCCCTGCTCTACCTGATTTCCACAGGAAAATAAATACACCGATGGGGGTGGTTTTGCACTGGGAAGTTGTAAGAGTTGGTCTAAAGAGAACGATATTGTCTCAACATTGCTAACAGAGACCTGGAGATGGAATGTGCTCCTCATGGACACCGAGATGCCAAGACCCTGAAGGAGAGCTGCATGGTACGAGGAGTACTATGCCGCTCCCTGATACCCGGCGCTGGAAGGAACAACTACGATAAGGTCGCATAACAACTGTTGTTGTTACGACAAACCATAACATGCGTGATAACCTTGCTCAAGAAGGCAGAGACTGACAGCAAGCCATGGGCCAGAGGAGGAGCAACGTGTATTGCTCGGTATAAAAGAGGACTCTTTAGCAACCGAATTTTAGGAGATCTCCCCCACCAAGGATCAGGACGATCAGAAGGATCAGCGGGACGCTGCCTGGACCTGGGACCATAGGGACACCTTGGACCCATGGTGGTAGCTATAATCCTCTTTCCTTTTTCTTTTTACTTTATCTTTTCCTTCACTTTCTGTCTTTTTACCTATTGCACACCGCTTTACGGGCAAATAATAAAATTGTGCTGTTTAATTGAAGCATAACCCCTTGGCGTGGTCGCCTTGATTTTTGCGCTTTGAGATCATAGTAAACGAACCATCACGATTCCACTGAGTGGACTGTGACAGAAGTTCTAATCCATTATGATCCTAGAAAGAAAGGCACTCAGACTCTGTAAAGTACCATTTCAAAAGGTAATTATTAGAGCTAACACTATAAAGAAGGAGAGAATAGTATAGATAATCTTGCATCCCTTTATATGCTGGGAACCTCAAGTTTTGGAGCATCAAATAGGCCTCCAATCAGGGTGCAACACACCATGCAGATCCCGTCCATGGCAGTTATGCTATTGTGGTCATTCAAGTCATTATATGGCTTTCTTACAAGGAAATGAATCTTTTCATAATGTCTATTGTCAAATAGAAAGGGTGTTCACGTGAGAACTTCTTGCTGCGCTTTTAGATAAAGGACACATAGGTGGCATAATCGCGGTACCAAGTGGGATCTGCCTTCAAGCTCCTCTGTTACAATGAGCTGGCTGAGTTTATCCTGAGGCCAAGGAATCTGAGCAGCACAAAGCAGGCCTGAAGGCCAATCTGTATGTGCAGCACAGCAGAGCACAGGCCTGGGCCTACTCAGGTGTTGTGGTTTAAAACCCAGTAGGCAGCTAAACACCACACAACTGCTTGCTTGTTCTCCCCACAGTTGGAGGGGGTGGGGAATAATTGGAAGGATAAAAGTGTAAAAACTCATGGGTTGATATAAAGACAGTATAATAAGAAAAAATAAAAAGGAAGAAAAACCCTCCCCCAACAAATAAAAACAAACCCAAGAAAAAAAAGTGATGCAAAAAACCCCCTAATTGCTCACCACCTGACTGATGCCTGGCCAGTACCAGAGCAACAGCAACCCCAGCAAAACTCCCTTCCCCCAGTTTTTATTGCTGAGCCATCATATGGTATGGAATATTCCTTTGGTCAGTTGGGGTCAGCTCTCCCAGCTGTGTCCCCTCCCAATTTCTTGTGCACCCCTGGCCTACTCACTGGCAGGGCAACGTAAGAATCAGAGAAGGCCTTGATGCCTTGAAGCACTCTTCAGCAATAGCTAAAACATCAGTGTGTTATCAACACTTTTCATCAGAAATCTAAAACATAGCACCATACAAGCTACTATTAAAAAAGTTAACTCTATCCCAGCTAAAACCAATACATCAGGTTACCCGTTACGTGGATCACTAACTCCTCAATGTACAATGATTTTTCAGTCAGGATCACTACAAGGGTCATTTTTTATTTCTTCTTCTGAAGCTGTTTTACTTTGTAAAAATAACTGAATATTTACTGGAGCAGAACTTAAAGCTGATATTCCCACAGTCAGTGTGAACAGTTTAATCAGCAGAATTTAATTTTCATCTTGCACTTTTTCTCTCTGGAGCAATGAATGTTAAATGACATATAAAGTTGAACTCCAACTCTGAAACTCAACCCCGTGTATTCAGTATCTGGAAGATATACAGAGAGAGAGAACTTAAGATACTTTTCACTTGCATTTGGAGAATAGAGTCCACTATTTCAGCTCTAAATCATGCCTCACAGGAATTTGAAAAAAGTTTAACTCCTGGATAATTGCATACAATGGACATAGAGCCAAAATTTGTGATATGTTGGGGAACCTGGACAGTGCCATACAGGTATGACAGAGGAGAATTCTCTAGAGATTTATGTGTGAGTACTTGGCTAAATATCTGTAAATTAGCTATGTAAACTGAGCACCCCCCAGCAAAAAACCGGGATGAGCAGCTCTTGCGCATGTGCCTATGGTACCTCTGGTGCCGAGGGGTCATCTGTGTGAACTTGGACACCACCTCAGCTCGCTGGTATCACAGCCGGGCCCCACTGCAGTGCCGGGCCGTCATGCTCCCTGACAACCGTTGTCAGACAACAAACGCACAACCGCGCACGGCAGAGGCGGGGAACGCCCCCTTTCACGCTAAACACCACGTCTATAAAACTATGGGGACTCACCCGGAAACGCTTCTATGAGGGCGGTACTAGGTGTCGTGGTTGCTTTCGGGTGTGTAGTGTGTTTCCTCAGTTAGGTTTCTCCGTCGTGACCGGTTGTCGCCGCAGACATCTTTTTCTGGATTCCGCGCCTGCTGGCTTCTGACGTGAGGCTGCCTTCTTTCCACCCGGTTCAATCTTTCTTACCATTAGTCCCCTCTGCACGCCGAGTGATGCTGTTACAGGGTTCCGGAACCGCGGGACCGTGGGGGTGGATGACGCTGCTGCTGGTGGTGGCCTGCACGGCACGGGCCTCTGAGCTCACTTTCGAGCTGCCTGACAATGCCAAGCAATGCTTCTACGAGGAGATTGTCCAGGACACTAAGTGCACCCTCGAGTTTCAGGTACTTCTTGCTTCCCTCGACTCCTGGGGAATCTTATGTTATTTCACTTTTACCGTTAATATTAGAGTTTTAATAACTTACTACTTATATAAATTGGTGGACACTCAAACTGTTATGTGAACAGCGTATCTGAAGTATTGCTTTTAGTGCTTGGCAACTCTGAATAAATCTTTATAGCATTATATGTTTTAATAAATATTTAAATATTTCAAATAAAATGTCTACTATTTTAGAAAGCTTCTGTATGCATGTAAAAGGGCTGTGCCTTTGGATAGAAGTCTCTTCATCCTTCAAGATGCTTTATCTTAAAGTCAAGAAGTTTAGAGCAGGGATTAAATTTACTAGCCTGAGCGTCATCAGAATAGTAGGCTGTGAATATCTAAACTTCCAATTGCTCTTGCTGTGGTGATAGGATAGCTAGCCTGATTCTGCAGAACAATGTGCTGTAGACCAACAATAATTAAAGGCTGACAGTACTTGAGACACACGTATGAAGTTTTGAGTTGCTTGTAGGCATAATCTGAATGTGCTGGTATTGGAAAGAAATGCTGTCATTAATTGTGCAGGAGTGAAGCAGTAGAACTTCTAGAACATTGCTCTGTTGACGTGCACATATGAAAATGAGCCAGGCTGTAATACCTGTTCTATTGGACATATGCCATTCCTGCAACATAAAGCAGCTTGACCTAATAGGCTAGTTAGCTCCTTTATGTATGGCCTAAATTGTCTGTTTTACTGCTTTTTGGCAATCTCAACTTGCTGAATAAATTGCATGGATGGGCTTGTGGATATAGTAAATTACTGATTTATTACAGTAATGTCTTTGTCCCGTCAAATTTCATCTACTCCAGCCTTTGCTATGGCACCAGTATCTTAAAGCAAAGTAACTAAAACTTCCCTCAAACCGTTAGAAAACTTGTTGATTTAAAGAATCAGTCACCAATATTCAAGTGAGCAGAGGTTATCTTTATTCAGCAGCGCTGGGTGCATGGGGGATTGCTCCACCAGTCATGCACACCGAGGGGATTTTTCAGTCCCCTCTTTATACAAGTCACTCATACCTATTCATTAATTTTCCAGGAAATAATTTACATATTCATTACAATTCCAGGAACTCATTTACATATCTCACTAAACTAGTGACCATGATTTAAGTCCTTGTCTTTGCCACGTTGTATAAACAACAGGAACTTAGGACCAGATGGCTTTTTAAAGATGACAAATCCAAGGACTTAGCAATTAGTACATCTGTCATGTTAGCAATAAGGGTCCTTGGATGTTTCCCAACTTTTAGATAAAGATAAGTACATCATCCTATAGATAAGTGGTACATCATTCATTGTCATTACGTATCCTCAGTTTAAAAGATCTTATTTTTATTTGTTCTGTGAATCTTCCATAGGATGAGGATTTTGCAAACTGGTATTGGAATTATTTTTTTAAATTTATTTAATGTATTTTATTTTAAAACATTTGTTAGATCAAACAATTTGCAGTGCTAGTTGGATGTCTGTTCTGCTTAAGACAATTTCTTGTTGTTTTCAGGTGATCACTGGAGGTCATTATGATGTTGATTGTCGGTTGGAAGGTCCTGATGGTGCTGTATTATACAAAGAGATGAAGAAACAATACGATAGTTTCACATTTACTGCATCCAGAAATGGAACATACAAGTTCTGCTTCAGCAATGAGTTCTCTACTTTCACACACAAAACTGTGTACTTTGATTTCCAGGTTGGAGAAGATCCACCACTGTTTCCTAGTGAAAACAGAGCAACTGCACTTACTCAGGTAAAATATTGTTGTTTGACAGCAACTGTTAGGTTGAGGGTGTTTTTCAAATTCAACTGCATTAGATATCTGTATCACTGTTGAAAATGAATGGGTTGGAGCTTCTTTAAAATAAACTGAGTTACTAAAAGGGAACCTTTTCCAAAAATTAGAACTTTTGGAATGCAGAGCTGAGGAGGAATTACCAAGTGTTTAAGTGGGAATTAGGGAAAATATACTGTGGCCTAGAGTTTAAGGGAACTTTTTTATGCCATGGTTCTGTCTGTGGAAGTGTGGATTCTATAAAGTGTAAAATATCAATGGAATGGGATTTTTGAAATTTCTGAACTTTGGAGAAACTTTGAGAACAATTTGGTTTTATAATAAAATTATTTAGAGTCTTTTTTTGAGGGGAAGACTTGAATGGTTGATCTCCTATGTAACTGTCACTTTTAAAATGGAAAGAGAATTCTAGCAAAATAAACAAATGAACAAAATCACTCATACTTAACTGGCTTCTAGATATGTAATTTATAAGACACTTAAGTGGCAAAGCAGTATTCTTGCTCTGGACTTATTTTCCTAATGTTCCCTTCTTTCTTCAAAATTTTAGTTTTATACCACTTCTGCCCAAACTAAATCAGCCAACTTCACTTGGAATGGTCACTTTGCGAATTCTCACTAACATTCTTACACTATAACTGTTGCCAAACTTCACTTTAAACAACCATTATAAAATGCTGGACACGGCCACTATTTTACTAGTTTAAACTCAATGGTAGAAATGCCAGTTCCCAAATATCCATCTTGCTCACTTGAATTTGTCCCATATAATTCTGCAGTGGCTAAAGATTTGTAATGAGTATGTGACTTGCTGTGAATTTGGTTATAATTCTTATCTCTTTCTTCTCATCACCTTTCTCCTACTTTATGTTGTCTTTTGATTCTTGATCCTGTAGCTCCCTATCTCCCTGCAATTTCTTTAGCCTTCATTCTGTGTGTTCTGTTACATGTTTTGGTTATTTGTGTAGTGGGGGGTGTGTGTGTTTGGGGGGTTTTGTTGGTCAGTACTTTTGCACCAGTAGAGAGAGAGTATTGAGAACACAGAACATGCAGGTTCTAGATCCAGTATCTTTGCAGGCTGTGGGAGAAGATAAAAGAAAAAGTTTCACTTGGTTGTAGCATACATAATGCAAATCAGATCTTTGGGAAAGGAGAAGTTAACTTTCAAAGCATAACACATCTTTGGTAAGTAGGTTCTCTGCTGCAATTTTCTTGAGGCTTGTAGTATGACCAAATTTGGGCAGACTTTCACAGGGACTGTAAAAGGTAAATCCCTGAAACTAGACTTTGTTTAAATTTAAGGTCCCTGCTGCAGAGTAGAGGAGGGCTCTATAATTTAGCAGTGAAACAAATGGCAGAATTCAATGCATGAAATCTCTTCCTGAATTTTGTTTAGAAGAATATCTTGGACTTGTTCAAACACCTGTCCTGAAAGTCATCAACTTGAAAAACTGATTTGACACAGATATAAGTAACTGACAGTGGTTTTCATTAGGGTGTCAAACACTTCCTTTTATAATAGATTGTGGTTTTGATCTTCAGGAAATACTGTTTTTTAGGGGACAGCCAGTTGGTTAGTTGTTCTAAAACTTAAGTATTTTGAAGATATTAATTTCTTGATGGTCAAAAGACAGTCATGGGTACTGACTCTTACTTTCAGAAGATAAACTGAAAATGGAAGAAGTTTGTATAAAATGATCTAGGTCTTGGAAAGCCAGTAGTACATAGATTGAAAAGGTTAAGATTTTTCAGTTTGGAAAAGGGAATGTGATTCTTATGAAAGATGACAAGTGCAGTTGGACAATTTGGTCTTGAGTGTTTGTTATATGAATATGATAGGGAACATCCAGGAACACTGAAAGATGAGTTGTCCTTTAATCACTTTTTACATATGTGACTAATAGAAGGGTCTCATGCCAAAAGAGCGCGTTGAGGTCGGCAATCTAGATTTCAGGCTTTTGTGAAACTGAAGTTTCAAAATTATGCAATGAAGAATTACATACTTAGAAAAACTAAAAGTGTTTTAGTATCTACTATGCACATCTTAATGATATAAGAAACTTGCTAGCTATCTAAATCTGGAGAGAAATTTACTACTTGTTTTGCTGATATATGCGGAATTAACAAGTGTTGGATCACTGTCATATTTCAATACAGTGTTTATGTTCACTTTTGAATCCAAACATGCATGAATTTTAATATTCAGTTTGTGGTTCTTAGTCCATTACTTTTTGAGTCTGCAGTTTTGCATTCTTTGGTACTTCAGTGTTTAAATTCTGTGTTTAAATTCCTGTGTTTAAAACTTGATTGATATGTTAGATTTATAGTATATCAGTCCAACAGTGGACTGAGATAATCTTTCATCTGTAAAGCTATGTGAATCTTAATTTTAAATATCAAACCATAGAACTTCATAGAACAAGCATTAGAAGGGTTCTTAATTTGAGCTGTGTATTTGTTTGCTTCTCTAGATGGAGTCTGCGTGTGTTTCAATTCATGAAGCTTTGAAGTCTGTCATTGATTATCAGACTCATTTCCGGTTGAGAGAAGCACAAGGCCGCAGCAGAGCAGAGGATTTAAACACAAGAGTAGCCTATTGGTCAATAGGGGAAGCAATCATTCTTCTTGTAGTTAGTATTGGGCAGGTATTTCTCCTTAAAAGCTTCTTCTCAGATAAAAGAACTACGACAACCCGTGTTGGATCATAACTAGTAGTGATAATGCTTAGGGTCATTGTGCTATTCACTTGTGAAATTACTGTTCTACAATTAATTGTAGGTACAAAGGAACTAAATATGTGTAACATCTAAATGTCTACCCTTCCTCACTGATTAAAATCACAAAGCATACCCCAAAAGCTATGAAAAGGACACCCAATTTGAAATAAAGAGTAGACTTAATGTTTTCTAATGCTTGTATTAAGTATCTGGCAAAGACCAGCCTCTTTTGGTTTTGCTGATTTTAATCAAAATTGAATTTGACTTTACTGATAAGATTGCCCATCTGTGGTATAATGCTTTAAAAGAACCCAACAATCTAGTGTCTGACGTGAAAGACAATACTTATTAAAAATTGATTTGACTTTTTCAGGCTGAATGTATTGGTTTATTATAAGCAAGCTAATGTGATGAACTGTAGCTGCAAAATGTATTGCACTGCTTTGATTTGCTGTAACAAAAAAAAATATCCAATCATATCCTTTGCTTATATGTAAAACTGTTGCAAGCTTGATATTACATGATGGTGCAAATTCTCCACCTGCTTGGTAAATCTCAACTTTCAAAATCTGCTAAATTTTATACTTGAGTGTATTTGCTTAAACACATACTTTTCTACATGAAAATATAATGCATTTCCTCTCTTACAATGTTTTACTAAACAACTTCTAAATTGAGACTACTCAGGAAATGTGCTTTCTCTATTCAAAAACTTAAAATATTCAAGTTATTTTAAAAAATGCAATAAAATAGGGAATCTTGTAACTGTCACTAAAGCTGTGCAATCTCTACTTGTGCTGCTGCTGCTTGTCACATAGACCACAGGTAGCTTGATTTTTATCAAGCAATACAGCAACAGCACTGGACAGTTATATTGCATCCATCAGGCACATGCAAAGCTTTTTAATAAATTGTTTTCCTATTAAGAAGTCCATTTGATGATAGTACTGCATTGTGTGAGTGTTGTGAACTTTATTTTCCTGTTTGGTGCACTGATACATTATGGCCTTGTACATGTAATTGCCACTCTTATCTGTCAGTGGTCAGGAAATGTTTTAAATATTTTGGGGTATCTTTTTGGTAAATTTATAGATACATTGCTTCCACTGCTCATGTCTTTAGTTTATGTATTGTAATAAAAACTTGTTTTATTTGGATGTGGAAGATAGTAAATGTATGTACATACAAGTTGCTTGAATTGAGCTAGTCAAAATAAGGGTAAACTTTTTCAGATGGTTCTAGAGGAATAAATGAACTCTGACCAATTTTTAAGTGTGCACAAACCAAAACTAAGATGAAAAAAATTGGAGTTACTAACTCTAATTCAAAAGATTCCACTTAAACTAGTTTTCAGCAAGCAGAGAAAAAAATGCTAAATCCTCATTAGTTGCCTGTATTATTTCCAGTAAAACATTGATGAGTTTTGCATATACATATGTCCAAGTGGCACTTGGAGGCTCTGAATAATTGATCTAAGATGACCTCACTTTTAAAAAAAAAAATAAAAAAATAATTCTTTCCTCTGTTGTAAACTGATAAGCTACTCTTTCAGAACTGAAAAAAAATATTTAACACCTCAAAAATGAGTTAAAAGATCACAGGTATTAAAAAGCTTAATGTATATTATATTCAGAATTATGCATAATAATGTCCTTCTATCCTGTATTGAGCTTGCAACATTGCAGTCCCATTTCTGAGATACAAACTTCCCTGAAATTGTAAGTCTCAAAGATCACAAAACAAAAAAGCTAGTGTGTTCTTTTTATGCCTGTACACTATTCTTAATTGTATCTATATGCTTTATCCTTGTTTCAGCAACTGATCTTCAGTATTTTTTTGCTTCATTACACAAATGGTGCAGTTTAGGTGCAAGAGTCAGTTAAAAACATGATTTAATTTTGATAGTGTCCATTATAATCTTTGAAGCCTGAATATCATTTCTTGAGTAGCTTTAATCACAACAAAAACATTTGTTTCAAAAATTCAAACTTTTTTTTCCCCACTCAGTTCTGTGTACTGTCAAAATTGGTAAACAATGGGGTAAACAAAGTATTACCTGGCTGTCACATACATGTCTCTAATTTTTCTTAATTTTTGAATGTGTTGAATGGGACTGTTTAGCACCCTATTATTCCTGCTGAGGTTTAGTGAATTTGAATTTTGCATTGAAATTATGTATCTCAACCAAATCTCTGGTATAATGCTGTATAATATGCAGCAATAGCTTAAAAATGCCTTTTTTGGGGGGGTTATGAAAAATATGATGCACATTTTAAAATTTAATGTATTTTTAAAATAAGTGATTGGATAGAATATAATAAAACATATGCTACCACTTCAACACTGGGTGAAGAATTGTTTTGTGATTATTTATTTTTTTTTTGTTAAAGCTGCATATATGAATAGAATAGTTTAGTCAGTGGTGTGATATGCAACTAAATCACCCTGTGTTAAATGTGATACAACTGTGTTTGAAATTGTGGAAGGTTTCAACTATTCTTTGGATGTTTTATGTTTACATGATTTCTTTTCTTGTCCTGAAATGTTCTTGTTTTAATTTGAAGTGGGGGGAAAAAAAGTTTGAATAAGACAAAAAGACCCTGTGGATGTTGTATGGGGAAAATACAAATTAATATATGAATGTGATCTGATTTGTTATTCAAAGCTTTTTGGAAGAATAATGCTCCTCTACCAAATGAAAACAAAACAATTTGAGAAGTCAGCCAGTATTTTAACACATTACCTTCAAAAGTGTTAATCCACCTGACATTTAATTGTTACTTCTATTACTGTATGTTGAGAATTGTACAAGTTGACTGTTGTTCATAATTAGACATGCTTTAAGGTCTTTGGAAAAACTCAAGTTAGACCAAGATGGCATGGTTACTGGCTCTTTGCTCAGCACATTATCAGTGCATGCAATAGTAAACCTGTTCCTGTTGGAGTGGAATTTTAAGTATTTGACTTCTGATGCCTGGAATGACTTGACCTATTGCATCTGTTCCTGTTAATACAGGATGACCTAGAAAGATTAATCTCTAGAGATGTCTAATAATGGAATATAAGCTTTAAGTAATTCTTATATGGTAGCTAGATGTGTGTTTGGAGGTATTTTATATTGTATAGCTTATTGTTGAATCTTAGCACATACCACTTCAACTTTTAAGTTTTAAAAACCTCATATAGTAACCATCACTGGTATGTGGGCATCTTCCAAAATGGCTTTTTCCCCTCCTGTTTTTTCTTCTCCGATGTTGGTTGCTCTACATTCAAAATCTTTCAAGAATATTTACACTAAGAGGTTTAAAGAAAGGGGTTTTTGCTAGAAATATGAGTAAATTCTACTCTTTCTGTGACATGTTACAGTTATAGTCAAGTAGTGGTGTGGAGTATTTTTAGGTGCCTGGCACCCCAGGACTAGAAGGTAGCTTAAGATTGTGGTGGTGCACTGCACTGGGGGTGAGGGGGAAATAAGAGATGGTGCAGTGTTCTTCCTAGATCTCAATAAGAAAGGCCTGACAACAGATGGCTTAAAATAGCTGTTTTAATGTAATAGAATAAAAAGAGGAATATAGATAGCAAATACTATGGTCCCTTTAGATGCTGGGAAACCCATGTTTGTGAAGCACTTAGATGGATTTTCCTGTGGCATACTACACAGATTCCATCCATGGAAGAGTTCTTCCTCCCTCCTATGCCATAGTGCCTCTTATGTGTAACAAAATTCTACATCTTCTCCTGACAGGCTGGAACGTTATCTCTGTCATAACACCTGCCAGTTGCACAGTACAGGCTGGCATGGGGCATTCCAGCAAGTTTCTTTGCAGTGGCTGCTCATGCTAACATAGGGGCTTCTCAAGCCTCAAGTATGAGGCCTAATAAAGCAGATATGGCTTGTTCAAGATCATTAAATCCTCAAACAATGTCTTTCACAAGGCTCTCAATAGAGGTGGTTCAGAGCATGTTCCCACTGAAAACTGATCATCTTACCAAAACAAATAACTTTTTAAAAAGGAAAAGTAAAAAGATAGATCTAAAGTAAAAAGTGGATCAGCTGACTGATATGACAGTGAATTCTTTTATCAAGGAAAAAGTGGAAACATGCTTTGGACTATTGCAACCCATCTTAAACAGATACCCTTAAATAGGTCTCTGTGGTGAGTTGACCCTATCTGGATGCCAGGTGCCCACTAAAGCTGCTCTATCACTCCCCTTTGTGCTGCTGCCCCCCCCCCCCCCCCCCCAGCTGGACAAGGCAGA
This sequence comes from Falco rusticolus, assembly GCF_015220075.1. NCBI lineage: Eukaryota > Metazoa > Chordata > Aves > Falconiformes > Falconidae > Falco > Falco rusticolus. The sequence goes on along the minus strand of NC_051209.1, from coordinate 21,505,784 downwards.
GAAAAATATAATGAAAAGCTTGTGGGTCAAGATAAGTACAGGGAGATCACTCAGCAATTACTGTCATGGGTAAAACAGACTCTACTTGGGGAAATTAATTTATTATCAATCAAGTCAGAGTTGGGTAATGACAAAATAAAAATCAAATCTAAAAACACCTTCCCCCCTACCCCTCCATTCTTCCCAGGTTTAACTTTACTCCCGATTTCTCTACTCTCCACATCCCCCCCCCCCCCAGCAGCACTGGGGAATGGGGGTTGTAGTCGCTTCATCACACATTGTCTCTGCTGCTCCTTCCTCCTCAGGGGGAGGACTCCTCATATTCTTCTGCTCCAGTGTGAGGTCCCTCCCATGGGAGACATGCCTCCACAAACTTCTTCAAAGTGAGTCCTTCCCACAAGCAATATAGTTCTTAATGAAGTGCTTCAGCATGGGTCCCTTCCACAGGGTGCAGTCCTTCAGGAACAGACTGTTCCAGTGTGGATCCTCCACAGGGTTACAAGTCCTGCCAGAAAACCTGCTCCAGAGTAGGTTCTTCTATGCATGGGTCCACAGGTCCTGCCAGGAGCCTGCTCCAGCATGGGCTTCCCATGGGGTCACAGCCTCCTTCAGGTGCATCCACTTGCTCTGGTGTGGGGTCCTCCACAGGTTGCAAGTGGATATCTTCTCCACTGTTAATCTCCATGGGCTGTAGGGTGACAGCCTGCCTCACCATGGTCTTCATCACAGGCTGCAGGGGAGTCTCTGCTCTGGTCCTGGAGCATGTCCTTCCCCCTCCTTCTTCACTGACCTTGGCATCTGCATAGTGGTTTCTCTCACATATTTTCACTCCTCACTCTGCTGCAGTTGCTGTTGCACAGCAACATTTTCCCCCCTTCTTAGATATGTTATCACAGAGGCACTACCACCATTACTGACTGGCTCAGCTTTGACCAGCGGTAGGTCCATTTTGGAGCCAGCAGGCATTGGCTTCATCAAACAGGGGAAGCTTCTAGCAGCTTCTCACAGAAGCCACCCCTGTAGCACCCCTGCTACCAAAACCTTCCTGCTCAAATGCAATAGTCCTTCTTTTGGGACCTTATGATTCAGAGAGTGTGGATAACTTGCATCCTCCTAATATATAAATAGGCCTATATAATATATAAATATGCATATAATTATATATACATATATAGGCAGTTGTGATGGAGTCTTCATGAGTGTTGTGGTTTGGTCGTTGCTTCCTTCAGAATCTTAAGTACAGCAAAAGGTATCCTTATTCTCTTTACTTAAATCATAGAAGAAGGGATATGCTAATGAGAGTTTTAGGAGTTCTTAAATACTTTTTTATGAGTACTTGTACTATTTTTCCTCATTTTAGTTTTTTTCTTTGCTATTTGAATGATAATGGTCTATCTACACTGTGTTGAAAGAACACCCTATTCAATGCCAGATGCTAGAGTCTTCAATGATTGAATTGGTTTTGAATTTTCCTCTTAAAATGTGATGATCTAAAGTTGAAAGTGGAAGCCAAACTTCTTAATTTGGAAAATACAAAAATAATTGCATTTAAAACAGTTGTGAAATTTATCACTTTCTAGCTTTTGGAAAGCACTGATCATTAACAACAAACTCTTTCTAATATTTCATTAAATTAAACAGTGAAAACTGGGAGAAAGAAAAGTGTTTTCATTTTGAGATGACACAAAGGTGGATTTTTTAATGATACAAGATATTTTTGCTCTTGAATACCTTCTCTAAACAAAATAAAGTTTATATAAGCTCAGACTTACCCATTTTCTTGGAGTTGGGTTTTATGATAACAGAAGTAACTATAACACCAAACCCCCTTGCTTGGACTTTCATCTACTCTGTCTCTTCATGAGATGATTAGAAGAATCCCTTCTCTGCTGGAATTGTGTTGAATATATTTATACTTTAGTTTCATTAACAGGATTAGCATATGCCAGTTCATAACTCCTGCTAATAGTGCAAGTCAGCACACATAACAGAATCACAAAATGGTTGAGGTTGGAAGGGACCTCCAGAGGTCATCTGGTTCAACCCTTCTGCTCAAGCAGGGTCACCTAGAGCTGCTTGCCCAGGACTATGTCTATATGACTTTTGAATATCTCTGAGGAGGAGGTCTCCACAACCTCCCACAACCTCCCTGGGCAACCTGTTCCAGTGCTTAGTCACCCTCACAGTGAAAAAGTGTTTCCTGTGGTTTAATTTGTGCCCATTGCCTCTTGTCCTGTCACTGGGCACCACTGAAAAGAGCCTGGCTCTGTCTTCTTTGAGCCCTCCCTTCAGATATTTGCACACATTGATGAGATCTCTCCCCCCTCCCCTGAACCTTCTCTTCTCTAGGCTAAATAGTCCCAGCTCTCTCAGCCTTTCCTCATAGGAGATATGCTCCAGTCCCTTAATCATCTTATTGGCCCTGTGCTGGACTCACTCCAGTATGTCCATTACTCTCGTACTGGGGAGCCCAGATATGGACATAGTATTCCAGGTGGGGCTTTACCAGTGCTGAGGGCCCAAGTAGATAACTCCCCTCAACCTGCTGGCAGCACTCCCCCTAATGAAACCCAGGATACCATTTGGCCTATTTGCAGCAAGGACACATTACTGGCTCATGTTCAACTTGGTGTCCACTAGGACCCTCAGCTCCTTTTCTGCCAAGCTGCCTTCCAGCTGGGTGGCCCCCAGCATGTACTTGTGCTTGGGATTGTTCCTCCCCAGGTGCAGGATTTGGTATTTTGAAGAGGGTCCCACGTGGAGAGTTGGCCAAGTCACGACAATCACACCAATATGGCTACATGCCGTGCTCACTTTATTAAACAAACAGGTCATATTTATAACTTAAACCGACCGCTCACCCGACTGCACACAGGTGATTGGATAAAAGTCTCTGGCCACGTGGGCGTCCGTGTCACTGATTGGTGAGCATGCTGCAGGTGTCTTATCAGAGTGTGCTGATGAGAGTGTGTTGATTTCGCAGTTCCCAGGACTTGCTCTGCACCTGGCTTCTTGTTTGTGCATAGCTTGTTTTCTTTTTCCCACTGCTTGTTCCAAGGACAATTTAAAGTTGCTCTGCAGCTTCAACTAACAGGCCTGGGTTGTCCAACCTGGACAATGGTAACATATGTCCTTGGTCCTTTAAAAATCCCTCTACATATCCCCCTTTTTCTTTTTAAACAATCCATGTCTGTTTCACAATAGATGTTAAACCTTTATTCAAAAAAGAAAATAAACAGCTAAAAACTAAAAACATTACAACAATGATTATAACAAAGCGTATTCCTTCCATCAAAAACTTCTTTAACCAACCTGTTATCCCCAGTCCTCTCAACCATTCATCAAAGGGATTATCATCAGCAAGAATATGCTTCATGTTTCCCTGCAGTTGTGACAACATCTTGTGCATCGATATGGAATGATCGGAAAGGTTCATACAACACATCCCTTCAAAATCCTCACAACCGTGTCCATGTGCTAATAACAAAAAATCTATTGCAGCTCTATTTTGTAACGTAGCATGCCTAACACTATCTACATCAAGCAATAACGAACTTAAAATCTGCGATGCAAGATTAAATTGTTTCTCTCCCCAGCACGCTAACCTTCATATATTCTTAGCATTTAATGCTGCCATTGCCCCTGGCATAAATATGGAGGCTAGGACATTTGCTGTTACTGAATGTAGATCGACTCGGTCATTACATGTTTCATCAAAGGTGCGCAGTGCCCTCTGTGATCTATGAGATTGTTGAGTCATTTTTAATAAGTCTTTCATATGTGGAGCAAACAAAGTTAAATGCCCTAAATAACATGGTCCACCGACAGGATACAAAGGAATCCCTGGCCACGCTCTGTCCCCACATATCAGAAAGACTCCCGGTGGCAACTGATAGCCCCCTCATACATCTATATGGAAACCCCCAGTTTTCAATTCACCCCAAATAGGTGAACCGGTTAGATTTTGAAACCCTGTATAAAACCCCCGTTCACCTTGACGTGTTAGCTATAACCGCCACGGGTCACCAAACTAAATTACTCCAGTGCCATTCACGGGTTGAAGTGGTGATGACATGCGGGTACAGTCTGCCATACCAGTTGCAGTTACATTAACATATTCAACAGGTACAACGCTAGCCAATAGGACTAGCTCCTGCAAAGGTAAATGATGTGGCTGATTTAAATTCTCAATAACCGTCTTCTGCCACGCTGCATTACGCATAGAAGGCCAAACATATTGCCCATTTGGATTCATACATGTACCATTCTGATTGGAAGTCAGATCCACTGTTTTAACATTCCAAAACCCATCAAAGTTTTTTTCATTCTCTTGCAGGGGACTACCAATTAAACAAGTTCTAAAGGGGTTGTCATCTTGTTGCAGACTCAAACAAAAGCCTGTTACTCCCGTGATATTTGCCCATGTCACCCATATGTTTTTCCTAGGCAAGATGTCAAAAATACTTTGGCCAATGGGTAAAAAATTCATCAAGACCGCAAACCAAGTCCACCACTTAAACATGTTTAGTCCTACATTTTCCACTTTTTTTTTTTTTTTTTTTTACATTCCACCCCACAAATCTGTGCTTTCACTAGTCGTATGCTTTCTCTTGCTTCATGCCCGGTTACTAATCAAACACATACACTCTTTACACCATTTACATTTCAGCTTTGGCTTACAGAACCGTTTTACCCCACATAAAACACATTGGCATAATACCCACGTTTTACATCCCTTACAACATAGACAGTTTATTCCATCTGCTCGCTCTGAGTCTTCTCTTCCGTCTTCTGATCTTGACATACAGGTCGCACAAACTTGCTAGGGACCCATCTAGGTCCTTTATCTGTGGAGATACAAAAATAACCTCTACCGATAAATAACACCGGATTAGGTCCTTCCCATATGCCTGAAGCCATATTTTTATACAGGACATTCAAACCAGGAACTGTAGTTGTTTGGTTCCCTCGTGCTGTTTGGTGATGTATAACAACAGGTGGTCCCTCTCTATCCTCCATAAGGGAGAGATAGTTTAAGGTAAACAACACCTTAGTCAACCGTTTAGTTCCATCTATGTCCTGCGATACTTTCTGTCTCTGAAGATAATCCTTCAGGGTACGGTTTGCCCTTTCAACAGCTGCTTGCCCCGTTGGGGAGTGAGGAATCCCTTTGACGTGTTTAATTCCCCAAGCTGTCATAAACCTAGCGACTCGTTGACTACTATACGCTGGACCATTGTCTGTCTTTATTTCTACAGGTACTCCCATGACAGTCAAACAAGACATTAAGTGTCTCTCCACATGTAATGCCTTTTCACCGGTTTGTGCAGTGGCCCATATAAAATGAGAATAGGTGTCAATTGTGACATGCACATACTTAAGCTTCCCAAAGTCAGGTACATGTGTTACATCCATTTGCCAAACCTGAAGTGCCTTCAGACCTTTTGGGTTAGTGCCCACCCCTAAACCAGGTCCATGATGACTACATTGAGGACAGGAGCGAACAATACCCTTTGCATCTGCTATGGGTATTTGATACTGTTGATGTAAAGACTTTGCATTTTGATGAAACATCTCATGGCTGTTACGAGCTTCTTCAAACTTATTTGTTGGAGGAGTTATTGCTGGACAGCTGACTGCTTCATCAGCTCTAGCATTACCTTCACCCAACCCAATGGTCCACTGATGACTTCTAATATGCATAATACTAAATTCATGTTTTCTCTGTCGAAGAGTACTACGCAGTCGTATAAACATTTCACCAAGATGTTGGTTCTTTGTCTCTCTCAACAAGACATCTTCAATGTGCTGTACTACACCAACTACATACAATGAGTCTAATACTATGTTTACAGGTGTGTTGTTCCAGCTTCCCAATGCCCAACACACTGCTTTCAGTTCTAAGGTTTGAAGGTTGTCCCGTGGTTCACCAGTGATCACTTGTTTCTGCAACTGATTATCGGATTGCCAAACACACGCAGCCTTCTTCATCTTTCGTCCTGCATCTGTAAACACCGTTGGCCCGTTAACTGGTCTTTTTGAGCGTAACGGTCTTGCAATCCACTGATAATGTTCTAACAACTCCAGAGAGGTCCTTTTGGCCGGTTGTTGTGTACAACACCTGTATAGCCCATCAAGGCTTCCTGTATGGCTGTTGAATGTCTCAGGAGCCACTCATAATCATCACCATGGACTGGAATACTGATATCTGCTGGTTCAGTCCCATCAATTTCAACAATCCTGTCTCTTCCTTTTCTCACCAAGGTCACTACTGCTTCAGGGCGACTTAAAATACGATGTCTGGGCTGCAATGGCAAAAACAACCACTCTAAAACAATCGCTGTATTTCCCCCCGTTTTTCTTTTGCCATTGTAAAATAAGGGCAAAAAGTGAAGTGGCAACATTACAAACCAAAAAAGATAACGGGTGAATTGCCATTCGGTGACCACACCAGCCAGTCTGAATCTTGCGGGACACAACTTCTAGGGCAGCCCGCTGTTCTGGTGAACAAGTTTGAGGACTGTTGGCTTTGGTGCCATGCAACCAGGATCAGAACGGTTACAAATCATCGTTAGTGAGGCCAACTATATTATGAACCCACTGTAGGTCTCCTAAAAGCCTTTGAGCATCATGCAGATTAGTTATTTGTGTAGTAAGAGTTACCTTCTGTGGTCGGATTTGAGCATCCGAGATGAGCCAGCCTAGATATTTCCATGGGGCCGAACGTTGAACCTTCTCAGGTGCCACAACCAAACCACATGATAGAAGGTGGTCAACAAGACATTTCATTTGATCATCTGAAATCCCTTGTTCAGCGACCAATAAAATATCGTCCATATAATGATAGATCAGGACATGAGGCCAACGCTGTCGTACCGGAACAAGTGCCCAATCTACAAAAGTCTGACACATCGTAGGAGAGTTCTTCATTCCTTGTAGTAAGACAACCCATTCATACCGTTTGACCAGAGCGGCACGGTTAATTGATGGCAGAGTGAATGCAAATCTTTGCGTGTCGTCAGGATGTAAGGGAATCGTAAGGAAACAGTCTTTCAAGTCTATCACGACAATTTGCCAATTCTGAGGGATCATTGTAGGAGTTGGAAGACCAGGTTGCAACGCTCCCATCACTGACATCTGATCATTAACCTTCCGTAAATCATGCAAGAGTCGCCATTTCCCAGTTTTCTTTGGTATCACAAAAATGGGAGTATTCCAAGGACTTGTAGAAGATTGAATATGACCTATTTTCAGTTGTTCCTGCACCAATTCCTCAGCAATGTGCAGCCATTCTTCTGTTATCGGCCACCGGTCTACCCAGTTTGGCTTTTCTGTTAACTATGTAATCCTCAGTATGGGTTGGCTGCTGATCAGTGGCCATGGTGCAAAATGCTGATCAGTTTTCATAACTAGTCCCAATTGTGACAAAACATCCCATCCAATCAACCCAGATAGTGTGTGTGGGAGTTGCATTACATATGGCTGAACTACAATAGCCTGGCCATCTTCAAACTGCAATGTAATCAAGTCTTTACTCTGTTTTGGGACTTTTGCACCTCCTACTCCTACCACTTGGGTGATTGGAGCTTGCAGTTCCCAATTCTGGGGCCATAGATGTTGATTAATGATGGTGACATCTGCCCCAGAGTCTAATAGAGGTTCCAGACTAATTTGCTGACTGCCTTTCTTCAATCGAATCTTCTGATATGGTCTTTGATTAAGATCTAATGTGAAACACACCTCATGTCCGGTAGATCCAAAACCGTCTTCTCCTCTTATCTTAGATGTCTGGCCTTGTTGTCTGAGTTGCTCATAAGATTGTCGATGTGCAAGAAGGCTTTCATAGGGAAGTATTTGAGCAATTTTACTTCCTTTTGGAATAGTAACAGTTGGTTGTAATGCATAGGCCATAACTTGTACGTGTCCCGTAAAATCTGCATCAATTAACCCAGATAAAACAATTACTCCTTGCCTTCCTGTTGAAGATCTCCCTAATAAAAGTCCTCCAACTGCAGAATTCACGTTAGACAAAGGTCCTTTTACTTCAGTTGGAATTAAAGTCACTTCTTTATTATTCAAAGTTACTTCTACTGTGGTTGCCACATCCACCCTGAGACTCCCCCAGGTGGTTAGGACACGCTGGTATAAGAAACCACATTTCTCATCTGCGTTGTTGGGGCCTGTACTTGTGTCTTTGTGCGTAGACCCATAGCGCTGTGCTGCATGTTTCCCGACCTGTTATATCTACAAACAGCAGTAGCATGTGAACCTAAGTTACATTTGTGACACCAAACAGTCTTTGAACAAGGACTCCTCATGTGTCCAGATTCACCACATTGATAACAAATACCAAATCCTGATTTACCATCATTCCCTTTTCGATGTCCACCTATATGATTTGTTAAGGCTGCTGCAATTATATGCCCTTGCTCCCTCATCGCAGCAGTAAAGGCAGCCACTTGGTTATTTTGTTCGACTTGAGTAGCTCTAATAAACATTTCATCTACAGGACTTCCTTGGGGTAGTGTTGCTAAGATCGCCCTTGTTCTTGGATTAGCCCCTTCAAAGGCGAGGGTGCGGAACAAGTGTTCCTGCAGGTCCAAAGGTAAATCAGAATTGTCCTTTAATGCTGCAGACAAACGGTCTACAAATTGTCCATAGGGCTCCGTTGTCCCCTGACGAACAGTGGTATAGGAAGCAGGTTTCTTCCTGTCTGGCACAGACAAAAGGGCTCGATGTGCTAAAGTTTGAGCAAGTCGATGCATTTGTATAGGATACTGCAATTGAACCTGCGTAGTAAAGTCCCTGCCCAGTTAACATATCTGCCCATATACCATAAAGTGGATCTCCTATATTTGGATCTTGATGTTTATTTGCTTCCTCTAAGGCTAGTCTCTTCCACTCCCTCTCAAACATTAAATATTGAGAAGGAGTCAATAACAGGGAAGCAAGTCCAGCACAATCAGCAGGTGAGAGAATGTCTGCTGTGAAAATAAACTGTATGATCTGTTGTGCAGCCTCTGAACGCAGACCATGAGTAGTGACCGTTTGCTTTGCCTGTTGCAATATTTTCCAATCATGCGGCTCCCATTGTGCATCAAGGATATTAACCACTACTGGACAAGCTAATGAGCTAGTCATATGCCAGTCACCCTCCAAAATAGCATCATGAACAACACCAGACCAACACTGTAGAATTGGATCTTTTCCCGAGTTCAGCATTGGAGGGGTAGTTGGGCTAACTGGAGGAACTACAGGCATTGAAGTAGTAGGCAGGTTCATTTCAACTCGCTTTTCCATGTTTCTTAATTTATCTATTACCTCCTGTAAAGATTTCTCTGTATTGTTATCACAAAGCTTCTCCCCGCCTTCCTCCTCAAATTCGTCCAATGATGTTTCAGGAAGAGGAGGATACGACATTGGATGGCGCTTTTGCCCCCCTTGATTTGACCTACGAGCTGTAGCCACCCTCCTTTTTGGCCTTGCTCCACCCACAGCTCCAATTGGTGCAGCAGGACTCGCTGCTCCTCCTTCCTGGGGAGGCTCAACAGGCTCTTCCGGTTTTGGCTCAGTTACAACAGACCACTGAGGAGTAACTTCCGGTTTGTCTGCTGTCTTATCTAAAAACTCCTGTACTGTTGAACACGCAGAGGCTGACATACCCTTCATAGGACGAGTATGCCCAACTCCGAAAAATGTAGCCAAGAGAGAAGGCTTAGGTGAATCACCCTTCTGCTCTATTGGCTTTTCTACCACATCTCCTCCCAACGCTTCTATAGCTGCTGCCGCTACTTTTTTTTCCACCTTCATAGTTTCCAGAGTGTTAATTATAGATCGCCGCATAGCTCCTAATGCTTTAGCTTCTTTTCCTTCTTTACCTCCCTCGATCGTAGTATCCCAGAGACAATTTCCCACTTTTCTCCATTCCGTAATACTAAACAATAATGCGGGCTTGGGAATCTTATCCTTTTTTCGTGCCCAGTGAACTAAATCCTCCACTTCTGTTTCTTAAGTGCTCTCACCTCTCTTAAAGAGGATACTAGTTAAAAGTTTAATTGCCAGGTCTAGTTCCACTGCGGTCTTCCTCAGTGCTCCCCCGTCTCACAGAGAGGGTATCAGCAGAGAGCCCTGCTGCGTTTTTTTTTTTACCTTGCGGTCTTCCTTAGTGCTCCCCCCTCTCTCAGAGAGGGTATCGGTGGAGAGCCCTGCCGCGTTTTATTTGTTGCGGTCTTCGTTAGTGCCCCCCTCTCTCTCAGAGAGGAAATCAGCGGAGAGCCCTGCTGTGATTTACTCGTCACGGTCTTACCTCCGGCGGGGGTGTGATCTGCAGCTCTACACCGAACTCTGGACTCTGCTTTTTGCCTTCCAGGTTCCGCCTGCCTCCGACCTCCAGCTCCCTAATCGGACAACGTCCCTTCAGGTCCAATGCACGGAGACTGCCGCATTTAAGCAAACAGTATTTAAGCTAAACCGCATTTAAGCGAACTGCATTTAAGCGACTAAATGGGTCCCTGTTCGGGTGCCAGACGAAGAGGGTCCCCTGTGGAGAGTCGGCCAAGTCACAACAATCACACCAATATGGCTACATGCCGTGCTCACTTTATTAAACAAACAGGTCATATTTATAACTTAAACCGACCGCTCACATGACTGCACACAGGTGATTGGATGAATGTTTCTGGTCACGTGGGCGTCCGTGTCGCTGATCGGTGAGCATGCTGCAGGTGTCTTATTAGAGTGTGCCAATGAGAGTGTGTTGATTTCGCAGTTCCCAGGACTTGCTCTGCACCTGGCTTCTTGTTTGTGCATAGCTTGTTTTCTTTTTCCCACTGCTTGTTCCAAGGACAATTTAAAGTTGCTCTGCAGCTTCAACTAACAGGCCTGGGTTGTCCAACCCGGACAATGGTAACATATGTCCTCGGTCCTTTAAAAATCCCTCTACAGCCTTCCTCCATCGGATTATGCTATCTCTGAGCACAGGCACCTTTCGGGGTGAGATGGGAGCTGGACAGTCCTGCTCACACCCTTCCACAGTGCTCTTCAGGGTCTTGCCTGTATCCCTCAGTGTTGATGCTGCAACCCCTCCTCCCCTAACTCCCCTAGATCTGCCATAAATCTATCTACAAGAAAAAAAGAAAAGCAGAGCTGAGATGCTCCATCCGTAACCCACAGGCTGGGGCAGGTTGCTAATTCTCCAGACACCTGAGAAATAAACCCCAACCAAACAATTTCGAGGCAGGAGGGGAAGGGGGTCAAAAAGCTTGTCAGAGCTTGTGTGTTGGTGAGAGGGCTGTGGGCGCGATGTCACCCTGGCTGCTCGGCAGCCTCTGCTGCGTGCTGGTGCGTGCTGGTGATGCTGGGTGGCAGCCCCACGGAGGAGGAGGAGAAGCTGATCCGGATGCTGGTGCTGCTGCAGCAGGATGACACCTAATTCTCGCTGGGGCAGATGCGGCCGGCTATCGAGTACGTAGTGCAGGGCCTGCGGGAGAGCAGCGACGGCCTGCAGCCCGGCTATACCTTCCAGCCCACCTATGAGGACTTGGCGTGCAGCAACCACACTGTCTTCGGCCTGGCGGACATGGTGGCCCTGCAGCGCCGCCACTCGACCGGCTGCTGGGGCACGTCTGCTAGTAGACGATGGCGCCGGTAGCTCAGCTGGCGGCGCACTGGGATGTCCCCATGCTGTCGGCGGGGGGGCTAATGGAGCCATGCCACACTGCTCTACAATGACAGCAACCCCAAGTGCAGCTGCTACTTTGCCATGTAGGGTGTCCATCTGGTCTTCCAGAAGGAGGCCTTCCACATGGCTGTGCACAGCTTCGATGAGAGCAGCTGCCACCTCGACATCATCTGTGCCCTTGATACAAAGATCAGCAGCATCCAAAACCCCTTGCTTTCTAACTTCGCTGAAGTGTGAAGCTAGGTGCAGCTGGGTAACGAGTCCAATATAATAAAACTCAATAACAGCAGACTGTTATTAAGTAAGGTATTTGTTACTGCAGTGCTGGGGTAGCACTGGGGATAGCTCCACCGTAAGCGCTCCAACAATCTGGCAAACTTTTAGAGACTATATACCATGAAGTTACACATATTCTTCAGATTTCCAATAACTCATTTACATATACATGAGATTTCCTGGAACTCATTAATATATGCAAATGTCTGGTTCGCATGCGTAGTCATCTTCCCTGGTGGTCTTTGGGTGGTCATTGGGGTCTTTAAATGAAGGCTTGTAGTCTTCTTCACTGTGCCCACTGACTGACCTTTACTTCTGCAAACTCAGTTCTGGGATCAATAGATCATATCCTTCGAGGCTATTGTTGCCATTCTCTGGTAACTTTCTTGTCTTTATGGTCCTGTGTAACCCTTCTCAAGATTTAGTTGTTTACCATGAGATTATCTCGGTGCCCCCTTATTTTACCCCAGATCCCTTATCTTATAACCATCCAGAGCCTCTTTTGTTGAGCTAAGTATCTAAGGTACTTACAACATCTTCCTTGGTTTCAGGGCCTTAACCTTTTCACCCTCCTGGCCAGCGAGAGGGGTGAGTGGCAGTGGGGCACCTGGCTTGGCTCCTCAACGGCTTTTGGTGGCATCTGGAGTTGGGGACTGGGGACGTGGTGCTGGGGCAGCAGGAGCACAGGAGATGGAAGATCCTGAGGGCGAGGGAGTCATGTCCTATCTCTGCCGGTGGAGAAATTGGGCTGCAATGCTGGGCCAGCATCCCTGGGCCAGGCATCCCTCAATGGATGGGGGCCAGCTTCCCCAAGAAAAAGTTGTGCCCACAGAAGTTTATTAGAGCTTTGCCTCCTGCAGCAGGAAAGGGAGGCTCACCTTCGGAAACCGCACTAGGAGGGTTTTTGCGGCATAGTGAGAAATCAGCTTTTTGCTGGTGGTCTGGGTTACCCAAAACTGCCCACATCCACAGAGCAGCAAATCTGTTACTTATTCTCAGAGATTTTTGAAGTGAGTCTGTGTAAGTTCAATGGTTGAGCAAAGATGTTTTCTTCTCACCCTGCTGTGTCTTGCCCTGTCGAGTACTTCATAAATAACAAATGCATTTAGGGGAAGCAAGTTGTTTTGGTGGATGTGTGGATGCTAAACCTGTGAGTGTGTACGGTAATATTGCCACCAACTGTAAGCAAAACACTGGAGATAAATAGCTTGTAAAACATCTTGGAAACTCACCCCTGAACTGGATGAAATGGCTTTTCATCATGAAGTAGTAAAACCCTCAAAGTGTTTTGGAACATGGAAATTTGTAGTTGCATTTTAAAGTGAGATCTCACTGAGCAATACAAGGTTATGTGGGCTCATCAAAAAGGCATTTTCTGTTAGAGGCTTTTACCAGCCATAGGCTTCCTCAGTAAGTTATTGCAAAAAAAGAAAAGGTATATTCCAGGTGTGGACTGCAAGATCAAATTGAAGAAAGTCTTTAGCTGTTTTTCAAAAGAGGCATAGATGTACAAAGCGCTTTGTACAATTTTTACATCCCCAATTGTAGAAAGCATCAAAATTGGACCAATAAAGATCATGCCATGTGTGACTGGCACAACTGGTGTTATGGTGCCATAGGCTGCTGACAGCAGCCTCGCACTGCTGCTGTTGTTATGCTGCTGTGAATTCTTTAACATGCACAGGACTGTCTGAGGTAACTGAAGTCCAATAGCATATGGCTCTTTAATTCTCTCTTCACCAAAGCAGGTGCTTTTAAATATAGCTTTCCTAGTAAGTACCATTTGGTGAAATATACTGAATGGAGAGAAAGAAATGTGTAAGTGCTAGAGGAAACTGCTACATATGGAAAGATGATTTTTTTTTTTAATCAGCCTAACTTTTGCGTTTGTGTTTGGCTTTCCTGATGCTGAAAGCATAACAGTATGCTTACTGCAGGAAAAGACGAGTGTTTGCCCTTAGCCAAAGGGAGCTGTGGCTATTATGTGGGAACATGACTGATGGCTAAAGACAACCCTGCTCTTCAGACCGTGCTGACAGTCAGGAAAGAGAGGCTTGCTTTCAGCCCAAACTTAAATGCTTTGTTGAGCTGGGACCTTTGGTCTTACATTGTTCTGTAACTTGCAAATGAGTGAATGAAAGCAGTTGTCTGTCTGTCTTCTTCCCCCACCCTCCCATCCCACCCTGTGTGCCCTGTGGGGTGCCCTCCCTCTGTCTCACCTATTCATTTGTCCTCTGACTCATGCCACTACTGCAAAATGCAGCAAGTGGGGTCCTTCTGCCTCCACTTGTGCATTTCTGACTTTAAAAACTGACTGCAGGGTTCACCTTGCATGTTCCTCTAGGCCTGAGGAGTGGTCCTGCTGCTCATGACATTTTTCAGGTTGTCACAGTATTTTAAGTCATATATAATGTGAAGGATGCACCACATGCCTTAGCTGACCAGATGAGGTCTTCATTTTTCCTGGAGACTCCTTGGAGGTCCCCCCACAGGGAAGCAGGGCTAGTGGGTAAAAACATTTTTGGTTGGTTGGTCGGTTTTCTCACCAGTTTATAAGGGCTCCTGTATTGCACCTACTGTGACATCACCCTGTGCTCTGATCCTGCACCCTTTCCATTTCCAGAGATCACTGCTGGTGGTGGTCCTGAGTGGTGGGGCTTCCTTGAGCTGCTCTAAGTGGGAGTGGGCTTTCAAGCAGATACAGGATACATGCTCAAAACTCTCCCAGGGCTGAGAAAGAAGCTGGCCTCGTGGGTTAGGTGCTGCTGGCTGGGGGTTTGCACGACTCTTGGGGGTCCAGGAGGCAGGGGCGCACTCAGCCACACACCCATGTTTGCCAGCGGGTTCCTGTCCAGACCTCGGAGACACTTCAAAAGACTTGCATCTTGGAGCCACAAAAAAATTATGATGAAAAATACAATGATAAAAGTTAACCACTTGTTTTTAATTAATTTAATTAGTAGTTCAAGCTCACTTGTAGGCTTGGTTAGTCATGCTGCAGACTTGATGCTGTAGGCACAGGTTAGCCGCAATGGTCACAAACCCAGGACTGTGCTTAAACATGTTCTGCATAAGCATGTAGTTGAAGGGATGGCATAGCGAAGGGAACACTTACTCCTTTAACTGGAATTAAGCTCTAAGTATTTGCAGGATGAGTCAATAATCCTAATGAGGAGATTGAGACACAGACTCCTGAATCTGACCAGAAGACCCTTTATTAGTCCAAAAACCATGCTTATATATCCTTGTTCGCTGTTCAAGCACAACGTACTAAAATATCATTGGTTAATCAGTACCGTTCACACACTTCTTGGCTACATATAATTGGTTAATTACTAAGCTACAAACACACTGAACTTCTTGCATTTTTTTTCTCTCTTCTTTCTTATCTCTGTGAGTTTCATGTTCTCAGCCAGCCGCCGAGACATGGCATCGCGCATCCGCTCAAGCCTTGCTTCATATCCCGTTTTTCTTCCAGGCGTTCAGCCAACCTTATCTTGCTTTCTTTCTTCTTTAGCCTTCAAGGTCCTTCACAGGCATCGTGGCCTCCAACATTTTCCATAAAGCTCTCTACATCCTAATAAATTTGGAATATTAGTATTAGAATTACTGTGGTCTGTGTGTATTATACTGGAGGGAGAACATTTTGTATGCGTGTGCACATACACATTTGTTTGTATACAATTGTAAGGTACAGATGCAGATTAAATACACATAATTTAAATTTTTGGGACACTGAGAGAGACTTGCCCATAGCTTATTTGCCTCAAAATCTTGAAATATGTAATCTTTGCTCTCCAGCTGGGTTAAAAACTACATCCAAATAGTTAATATTACTTCCCTTACATTCCTTTAGAGGCTTACAAAATATGACTTAAATGTATTTTAAAGTAGAGTTCCTCCTCCCTCTCATTTTTTATTCTTTTTGCTCAAGATCTTTTACTTGTGTTGTGGGAATTTCTTTGATTCCATTTACAGATTATAATTTTATGACAGATGTTAATTATAAAGATGAAGTCAAAGGGGAATTGGGAGGGCAGCAAGGAAATGTTTCAAAAGGAAATCTCTCACCTATACTGAGATTAGGAACAGTGAGAAAAATTCATTCCTGATGTGCATCTAGAAAAGATTTGATTCAAATTTTATTGTAAGAATTATTTTTCTTCTTCTTTTCCTTCATGCTAATATACCTCACAATAGTAATGAAATATGTCTTGCTCTGTTGCTCTGGAAATTATTATATTACTCTGCTATAATCAGTAGGACATAGCTATGGATGGTATAACTCTCCTGAAGTGTGGGGATATACTGAATGTGACTCATCTCAGAGGCAAATCTGGAATTGATGCCTGTGATGGCATCCAACCATAAAAGCAATGGGAGAAGATTCATTGTGTGTGAAAAGAGTTGGCCCCTTTGGCCTTTTAATTTCTTATAATAGCAAACTTTTCAACTCAGAAAAGTTGAATGTGGTTTTGATTCAGTTTTATTGTTGGGGTGAAAATATTTGTGTACATTATTGTAGCTTTTGAGCCCTGCCATGTGTGACAGTGTTCTTGGAACTGTGTGCGCAGTTGGTTTTGAATCATTGTCCCAACAAGATCTCTTATGACTTTGCTATAGGATATAGCCACGAAGCATTCATTGGTACAATACTTCGCTATTCTTTCTGATGTCAGTAGCTTCATACCCATAGTCTTGTGAGCCTATATAAAAGTTTATGGTATAATGTGCTCTGCGTGGGCAGTATCTCCCCATTGCTGAAGACTCGTCTGAGTTCCTGCTTTCCCTTTGCAGAGGGAAGGAATAGCAAGGGGAGTAGTTCCCCCTGCCCAACAGGTTGGGGAACTGACCTCTCAATCACAGTTGTTGCAATGTGGATCATGGTGCCTGCATGGAGCACACCTGCAGGCTTGTAGGTCCCACTGTAGCAGCAGATCCCCTGATTAGCTTTTGATCCATGATAAATGAGGCTCTGTGGCATTTAATCTTGTAACCACCTTTGATCTTCACACTCAGAAAGTGGAGCTTGCTTTTCCCTTTTCTGAACATTAAGTGTCCCATCAAAGGTCATTGCCTAGGCTTATTGTATAGTCTCTGAAGAGAAAGTCATGTCTTAGAGAGATTCATACCACTGTTCCTAGACAGCTGTCTTGGGAAGGAGTGAATCAGCTGCTGCTTTCCATTGACTGTAGAGAGGCAACAAATTCTAGATCAGATACCTAAATTTTGGATAGCTGAGGAGTAGGTGAGATGAATCTAAGACAAACTGTTCAATGGAATGGAAATTAAAACGGTAATATCATTGTATCATCTTAATTCTTCATTTTCAGATTATCATATGTCCACTTAGAAGTAACAACAATGGCTTATGGTTGCAATCAACTCTATGAATATATGCAGTTGAAGAAATTTGAAGCCAGAACTTATCACGTGTTGCAGGAATAAAAAAAATAGATCATACAGAGACTCTTTTTAATTATTTTCAGAGGAGACAAGGGAATAGGAAGCATCTCTGTGTTTGGTACCTATCTTTTGTCAACTGTTTGGGAAATCAGCTTGCTTTGCCATCTGCGTTGTCGTGTTTGTTGCAACACTGGGAGGACAGCTTGGGTCACTGTCTCTGGCAGCTTAACAGGCTGTTCCCTGAAGTTCTTGAACTGTTTCTTATCTGTTTTTTCTATTTTCTTCCACCAATTGTAATCATGTGTGCCAGCAGCAACACAATCAGGAACATTGTGTTGGCTGCTCATTGGCAAGGAATGACTAACAGGGATTATGCTTTCTTCAATATTGAACTCTTCAATGTTTTTCCTGCCCAAGTATGTTGCAAAGTCTTCTGTAAGACTGGTAATATGTTTAGATTTGTTAGCCTCAAAATATGCTGCACTGAGTCCTAAGATACACCACTGTCTCTCCCTATTGTTGCATTTACCTTCCACTTGGGCTATGATATTGCAGGAAAGGACCCCATGGCTATAGTTGCCACTGGGTCGATCACAAGATGCCAAGATCACTATAGGCATTATTTATGTAGTTACTTGTAGGGGAAGCAACACCAGACAGAGATGTTGGTTACAGCATCTAGGTGTGGGTCCACCACACTGCAGTGTGTGTGCTCAGCTCTAGGTTGCTTGTACCACATCCAGCACCGTGACTGCCAAATCTCAGGGCAGGCATATTCCTAGCTCCCCAGTAGGTTGCAATCTATGCAGCCAGCTGGGAGAAGGCACTAGTGATGGCTGGGGCTGTGGGCAGCCGCAGGGCCTGGGTCTCCAGAAGTCATCTCTGGAGAGATGGGGAATCCACGTCTCATTTGTTTCAGTTTTTGATCACAAACTACAGCTGCAAAAAATATTCAGCACTGTTGTGTTGAAGGGAAAGAACTGAGTAGGACATGGACAGTCCAAATGTACTAGAGTAGGGTGGATAAAACTGGCTGATTTCATCCCTAAGTAAAAAGGATCATATTTGTCAAATTAAGACATGACTTTAAAAATGTAAATGAAATACATTTGCTTTTTGAAATATACCTATGTTCAGTTACATTTGATATTATGACAGTGCATGGCAGGGACTAAACCTGCTCTCAGCTGCTACAGCTGTTTCAGTTAAATTCAAGGTAATACTGTAGCAATGTTTGCTGAGTTTTAAACAATCTCAGATGGCTGAAGCTGAGGAAAATTCCTGCCTTGGAACTAGATTTTGTTGAAGTGTCAACATGGCTTTTGAAAGGAGCAGCCTCTTTTGCAGGTGCAGAGAAAATAATTTCCCCCCTGTAGGCTGCCTTAACTAATCCACTACAATAACAAATTAATTTCAAATTGAAAACCAAGTGGGATTTGAGAAAGAAGGAAAACTTAGGGTTTTTTTTTTCTTTCAAGCCTCAAAAAGCTGATGAACAGGAACAATTGAATTCACAAAATGATGATGTATTTTGTTTAATAAATCAGTTAATTCTAAGTTAAATTCTTTTGCATAAACTTTTTGTTATTCATCTACCACCTCTGAGATTATTTTACAATAGTGCTGTTTGTTGAAAAGCTTTATAATGAACATATGTAGCTGTATAATTCAGAGATGCAGATAAGTACAGGAGTACAGATAACACTACATGTATCTTCTAGAAGTGCCAGGTTCTGCCAGGTAATAAAGTAATCAAATAACTAAAAGATAAAGTTGTAGAACAAGATCAAAGCCAGTGGTTCAAATCACTCGCCAAGGTGATCAGCTCCAGAGCAGGTGTGTTCTGCAGTGGAGCAGGGGATAACAGCGTACGGGGTGTGGGTGTGGGGGTGTTACAGAGCCAGGGACACGCCAGGGGAGTGCAGAGACCCACCAGGAGCCAGTAGCTTACAGGAGCTGGCAGCTGAGGAAGTGTGGGTGATGTGGCCAGGAATAAGGGCAACCACTCCCCACTTCCACAAAAGGCAGCCCTAGGGATAGGGAGTGCTGTGAACAAATCGGGCAAACAGGGTGTGTCAGTTTGGGAGGGAGGGCACCTCTTTGAAGAAGGGACATTCCACTGGCTGAGTGGAGAGACTCGAAATCCACATAACCCAGCAACTGGGCACCGTTCTGTGACCATCTGCACAGGTCAGAGGCACTCATCCTACCCAAACCTCAAGGCAGAATAGTGGGCACTCATCTGAGAGCAAAGGCTGCAGCTCTGGTAGGGGGTCTGCACTATCTACCCCAGCAGTGGCCAATGCCTCTACCCAGATGGAGCTGCTGAAAGGAGAGGCTGTAGTGCAGACCTTGGATTGCAGTAAGTGCCTAGACCTTTCTCCTGGGGCAGAGACAGGCAGCAGACCTGCCTGCAAAAGGTATGCCCAGGTGGAGAACCTCCTGCAGCAGGTGGACTGTTGAAAAAACAATCTGTGTTCCAAAGTCTCTTACTGCTGCTCCCAGGGCCCTGTAATCCTTCTTGATGCCCCTCAGACTGCTCCTGGCTGTATCATGGGTGCCCACATGAAACAACAGCAGTGGATAATAGTCAGTAGACTGTACTAGGCTTGATAGTCTCTTGGTGACATCCCTGATATGAGCCCCCAGTAAGCAGTACACCTCTCTAGAGAGCACATCAGGTCAGCAAATAGGTGTCTCCATACCTCTCAGAAGGGAGTTGCCTACTACTATCACCTGTTGCCTTTTCTTAGTTGAGCTGGCTGTTATACGGGGAGCAGATCAGGCTGCCTTACTCAGCTCCAGTGTCTTTTCTGATGTGACAGGTCTTTTCCTCTTCAGTCTGCAGAGCGGTGAAGCAGTTCTGTGAGGGCACCTCAGGCTTCTGGGGCAGTCTCTTCCTCCTGCAGGTCCTTGCCTTTGCAAGCTTCCATTCTTCTGCATTATTGGTTTCCCTCCCTTCTGTGTGTGCCAGTGGGGGAGTTTTTCGCTGTTTGGCCATGGGTCCACTGCAGACTACACTTGGAACCAGCGATCTAATTCCTTCTCAGCCTCCCTGATGCTATGCAGCCTTCTCACTGCCTCCTGCAGCTCAGTCACCTGCTGCAGGAGGTCCTCCACCTGAGGATACAATGCTCTGCCGTGAAAGTTGGTTTGTGGTGGTGTTGAAAACAGTTAGCAGGGGCTGTAAAATAGAGGACTTAATTTTAGAGCCAGTCCTAGGCATTGCTCATTTGAGTTTAAGTTGTTTCTTTATTTAAATGGGAATTACTTGTAAAACTCTAAATGTAATCTAAGTATAAATTCAACCATCAACAAAGTTCAGGATTTTGATTTGCTTTATCTCTTGAAAAGATTTAATGTGGTACTGCCATTGGAAAGCTATGCCTGATCAAGTGATTTGTCATCAATTGAACTTCAAGAAAAAAGGAACAGAACTCCCCAAAAGGACAAAACAGTGGAGTTCCACCTTTTTGCAGCAAGATTAAAATTACAAAAAAACCCACCCTGAAGAATGTGGAATTTCCCCCTTGAAAGTCTTTGTAAAAGAAACTCCTTCATGAGTCCATGGACTAAACTTATGCCTGAAATTTTAAGAGCAATGATGAATTATGATGAATTATCGCATTACACTTTGGATGAAATTTTTTCTACTTCCTATTGTTACTGATTTGTTAATAAGTTAGAATTAATTAACCATATTTGATTTTATAGAGCTATTGTAATAATAATATAGAGTTATAAGAAATATTTTAATGAAATTTGTATTTGTACTGCAATAGCTGCTATAAAATCCTCTGTATAACCCCGTACCAAGGCTGAAGGAATTGGTCAGAATCACCTAGTAGGAATGTTTAGAACTTAGATAACAGACTTAAGATTCAAGATGATTGTTTATATGTAACCTAGGAGAATGTACTAAAATGTTAAAATGAGAATTAATGTGAACTGGGGAGAGTCGAGTGAAGCAACTCATAGTTACCTGCCAAGAAACAGTTACCTTAAGTGAAAGGTAATTCCGGCAGGGGGAGATCGAGACCACCGACTCATGTACCACCTACCCGAATAATACCCCAGCTCTATTTTAAAACTAGTTCCTATTTTGACCAGCCATCCATTCTTTTGGACAGGATTTCTGTAGTACAGTGCTCTGACTTCTAGGGACTGTCTGTAAATTCAGTTCATATGAAAGTGAAAAAGGAACCAGGTCATTTTTCCCTCTTCAACTGAAAAGCAACTACTTAATTGTTGGTAAATGTGGTGTATAGCATTTTATCAGATGTCATTCTAGATGCAGTAAGAAGTAATGTCATTTTGTATATCTCTACATGGGAGGAGATGGGGTTTCCATAGTCTTTCAAGAGATTAATGCAGGAAAACCACATCGAGTCAGGTTATAAAGAGCTTCATAGTGTCTACCACTTTTATTAGTAGCACAACTTTGTGAAACATTTGGATTCTAGTTCCTAGCCAGGCTGATATCCTGGAGAGCTGAAGCTATGCAGAAAGGACTGTTCTTGTGCTATTTTCAGCCATGATATGAGATTCAGATGAAGGACTGATTTACAAGGTATCAGGATCTAGGCCCAACAGATCATCATGTAGCTGTGCACCCTATAGTCAGAGCCTCATTTGATGCATGAAAAACATTTGCATAATCTCCACAGAAGCTTTCAGAACCTAATTCAGAAATTTCCCAAGATTTAGATATTATTGCTACACATGCATGAAAGCATGGAATAAAATAGCTTCTATTGTAAGAAGTAGAGTGTTCTTCTAAAACAACAGGAAGTGACTTAAAATATTTAATTAAATTAAAAAATATGTATTGGGAGTTTTAATTTCAAGTTTTTTAAAGCACTAATGCGATAAAAAATAAATGTATAGACTTGGTGGAATACACATTTGTCATTTGTCATCACATCGCTAGAATGGGAACAAATGAGATTACCAAGAGAGAAGGACAAAGGCTCCAAGAACAGATGGGTGGATGGAGGATGACATGGGAGACTAATGAAAACAGTACAGAGAAAAGAGTGGGACAGCAGTAGTCAATGAAGTGCTATGCACCAAAGCAAGTTAAAAGAGGAGGTATTACACTTAATGAGGAACTGGCATTTTCATACATCAATTAATGTAATTTAATTTGACCAAGATGGGTAAGAGGTCAACAAACAAGATGGACAGAGGTTCACAGAAAAGGCTAGAAGGCAGAAACTTGGTAGTGAAGAACAGATCACTTCTTCAAGCTGCCAGAAGCAGAGGAAGAGGAATTGGAGGTATTCTCATCTTCTCTGCAGACAGAAGTATTTTGGAAATGTAGCTTCATTTGTGCACTGACAAGAGACCTCTAGGAAGTGATGTCTTCTTTATGTGCAGTTTACCATGTATTTCCAAAGAGCCTGCTTGTTCTTTCTTTTAGTTGTATATTTTGCTCACAGCATGAGTAATTGCTTTTATGACATACACACACACAAAATGCTGCCTTAAAATTTTTAACTCATTCTCCTGTAGAGTTGTAGACTAAGGTCAAAAGGACAGAAATGTTCCTTATGTTTGTAAAAAAACATCTCTTCCATATCTTTTTCTGCAAAAGCAGACAGAAAGAACAAACACATGCAATTGTGGAAAGGTTAGCATGAATTAGACCTCATCTTTCTGAAGAAGTAAGCAGTTTTATTCTTCTTTTCTCCTCTTAAATTTTCCCAGCAGTTTTCACATAAGAAAAAAAGGACAGAAAATATCAGGTTTTAATTCTTTTTTTCTTCAACTTTAATTGTTACATCATTCTTTTTTTAAAACCAGACAGATCTTTTCAGGAAAATGAGTTTGGCCAACTCTTTTCTCAAAGGCAGTCGGGAGCTGGTCCAATGTAGGACAGAGCACAGCAAGATGCCAATGTAATTTGTAGCTGAAGTAGGACTGTTCTGGGGTTTGTGTACAACTGTTCTTGATGAAATCAATTGGACTGCTATGAATAAAAAAAAAAAAAAAAAAAAGGGCAAAACCCAGCTTGAGGTCACACCTATTCTGGCAGTAGGTGATCTGAAAGAAGGGGCTTTGGGGATGGGTCTCCAGCCCCTTTCTGGCTGGCTGGGTCCTGCTGCCAGAGTTTACTGTCCTACCAGATATGCTAGATATACAACTGCATGTGTAATTGCTGCTTACCCCCATTCTGTCAGTATGATCTGAGTGTAAAAGATGTTTCTGCTAAACTAGGTCATTTGACAGAACTGGGCTAGGGAGTAGCTCCATGTGAAGTAATGCCAAGAGACTGGGAGGGGGTAATAATTTATGGTGTAGTGGAGAAAACAGCTCCAGGTGAGCTGTCATAACAAATTTCTTATCCCAAGGCAGCTGCACCCAAGGTGTCATATTGGGCTGAGGTGATCTAGAAGATAAAATAAACATATATGTAGACAATATATTTTATTACCACCTTTTCCTTCTCTTGTGGTTTACCCTTGGTGCCATCATTAAACAGTACTATTGTTTAAAGGGGTGATTCACCCTATGATGTTTATGAAATGAAAGTTTTATGTACAGAGCCTAGCAGCACAGGCTGTGTAAGTATGTGCTATGTACAATGAACAATGTAGTGCTTTCCAGGTATGGCTTTGGGTATGGGAGAATCACGTGAAGACAGAGCCAGAATCATGACAAATGTGGAGGCATCAAAAAGACATGAAAACAATGAGAAGTGCAGCTAGTCCTGACAATAATCACTTTATTGAAACAAAAAGGTATGCATTAGTATAGACTGCATTAGTTTACTGAACGCTTGCTCACATGATTAGATGAAACTGGCATAAACGTTTTAAAAAATATACTTAGAGAGAAGTTATCAGTCAGACTGCGTTAAACTGGAAGAGTATTTCAAGTAGGTTTTCTCCTGTGTTTGGTTCTAGTCCAAAAAGTCATTAGGTGTATGAGGGAGGAAAGAGTACATGTTAAAAATCTGTGAACATGTCAAGATGAAACAAGGCTGACAAATACTTTCAAATTTTGATGATCATAACAAACTGGGGAGGTAGTTTGAAGTCAATCAATCAATTTAATAATGTCCAGTGCTTTGCCTTCCAGGAAAGTGTACAGAAAAGCAGAATAGAGTACATAATAGCACTGCAGAAAAGATTCTACTTGTCCTAAACAGCCATGAATTGAAGGCGAGTGAGCAATATGATGTTATTAATATTAGCAGAAGTGCTGTGTGTCAGGTCTGAGCCATAGTCCACTCTGCAGGAGTACTCTGATTTGAGCATTACTGTTTTGAGAGAAACACAAAATAGAGAGTTCAGGAGGGAAGAAAAAGAATCTGGAAGCATGTCCCCCTGAGATGGGTTCAAAAGTTAAGTTTGCTTAGTCTAGAAAAGAGATGTTATGGTCCCTCTATATGGAGCAGATGTTTTAAAGATAGTGATCAGCTGTTTTTTCTGATCCATGATATTGCCAAGACATCCCATCTCATTCTTGCAGGTAAACGGTGAATAACTAAAACTTTGCATCTCCCCTTGGAATATCTTTTTCCTCTTATTAGCATCTAACTCAAGTCCCTCAAGAATCCATCTTCTGGCAGCTACCGCTAACTAAGGGGAGTTTTGTCCTCTACTGTTGGAGAATGGCTGGATGAGAAGGGTCACAGATCATTAGAGCATTTGTATGAGCAGAGCCAAATCTAACTGGTGTGCTATCAAGACTAGGCCTCAGCTGAGGTTGCCAGCTGTGCTGATGGCTGCGGAGTTGCAGGGACACTGCGGCCTTAACAGGCTTCACAAACAACTCTGAGGAGGTATGTGCAGTAAAGATAAAGAAGTTATGTAAGCTAGCTAACCGCAAGTAGGAGGACCATGTAAATGACTAGGTAGTGATTCTAGCCAATCATAGACTGCTGAGTATGCATAATTAGATACACTGTATAAATAGGAGCTATTCGGGCCAATAAACTGAATCATGCTTTATCACTCATATTGAGTTGGCTGCGTGTTATTCCCCGCCGCTCGCAAGTGATGTTCATGAGAAGATCACTAGAACATTTGAGTCATGGCTAAAAAGAAAAACCAAGAACATACTTTGCAAATAAAATAAATTTCACTGGAAATGTGTGAAATCAAGTCATAACTGCAATGAAAAACATGGTCAAAGGAAACAAAAACCTAGAATGCAACATCTTCTTTCCCTGTGCTGTCTGCCATTTCCCAAAAAAATTCTCTGAGAGAGCATGTGCAGGAGAAGCTAATGCAAGGATTCCTTTGGTATTTGGAGAACATTTCCAGTGTTATGTAGTATGATGGAGATTGCTTGGAATAAGGAATTGAATATGGAAAATAGATGTTTGTGACTAAATAAATGACTGGAAATGCATTTCTTGCTTCTAATCAAGTTATGTAGGAAATTTCTCCATGCGCCACATTATGCCATGGCATGGGGGACTCTGCTCACAGAGGAGATGAAGGAACAGTTTGGTCTCCATAATGTGCAAATCACTACTTTTCCTGGTAAGAGTATTAGGAAAGATGTTTGATCATGCTAATTATTTTTTGTGGTAGACATAAACTATGAAATTTAGCTCTTCATTGTATAGTTATTATGTAAATATATCCATGGTCTGCTGTTACAGGCACAGAAAAGACTATTCTCAGGAAAAGAAATAATCAGTGATATCTATAGTGGAAAAAAGCTCTTCAGAAATTGTAATTCCATTACAAAAGTATCTGAAATAAACCACACTTTCAGAGTTTAAATTCTGAAATACACACTAAAATGAACTATAACAGGCTTTTGTTAGGGAAAAAAGGTCACCATGAAAGTATTTTGGATTCTGAAAAATTCCATATATGAGCAAAAAAGTTGTATATAGTAGAACAGCTTGGTGATGCTCAGTTATAGTAACAGCTAGTTTTAAATTAGGTACAAAAAACAAGGGTGTGTCCAAGAGCCAGAATTCTGGGAAAAAATGTTGTGTCAATTGGATTTTTAACATCAGTTCATTGTAATAGCTTGTTGTGACTAAGAACAATTAAGGACATGTGATTTGATTTTTTTTCAGTTTTTCATCCCTCCTCATCAGTATATGAAATTGCTAACATTTTATTTCCCGTTTTAAATGACTGTTGCCTCACTGTTTTTTCTTAACCAAAGAATAGGAAATGGAAGGCAAGAGCTCTGAATCCCCATCTCACAGCCCAGTCACAAGACTGAGAGCGAAGACCAGAGCGGGAGTCACAGAACTGCACAACTACAGACAGCAAACCTTTTATGAAGACCAGTATCCAAAAAAGATTTTTAATGAAAAACAAAAAAATGTATTTATGTTTTTAACTGCAAATCTTACTGGAAAATTGGAGTAATCTGCTGTAATACCATCTACTTGGACAGTTTATCCTAAAGGCAAAGATGTGGAAAAGCATCTTAATCCTGGATAGATCACTTGGGTTAATAATGTGCCCCCCAAAATTACATGTATGAGCTCTATGAGAAGAACACAGGAAAGATCTGAGTTTGATTGAATGTATGCACATCGATTACTTTTCATAGGATGATAGAATATCTTGAGTTGGAAGGGACCCATAAGGATCATCAAGTCCAACTCCCTGCTCCTTGCAGGACTACCTCAAACTAAACCATATGACTAAGAGCATCATCCAGACACTCCCTGTACTCTGACAGGCTTAGTGCTGTGACCACTTCCCTGGGGAGCCTGTTCCAGTGACTGACCACCCTCTCAGTGAAGAACCTTTTCCTGATGTCCAATCTGAACTTCCCCTGATGCAGCTTCATTCCATTTCCTCCCATGCTATCCTCCAGAGAGAGCAGATCAGCACCTCCCCCTCCACTGCCCCTATCGAGGAAGTTGTAGGCTGTGATGAAGTCACCCCTCAGCCTTCTCTTCTCCAAGCTGAACATGCCAAGTGACCTCAGCTGCTCCTCCTAAGTCTTGCCCTCAAGGCCTTTCGCTATCTTGGTCACCGTCCTCTGGACACACTCTAATAGTCTGATGTTCCTCTTATATTGAGGCACCCAAAACTGCACACAGTACTCGAGGTGGGGCCACAGTAATGCAGCGTTGAGGGGGACAATCACCTCCCTTGATCGACTAGCTATGCTGTGCCTGATGCGCCCCAGGACACAGTTGGTCCTTTTGGCTGCCAGGGCGCACTGTTGACTCATATTCAACTTACCATCAATCCAGACCCCTGATGCCAAAATGGCACAGAGTAACTGCTCAGAGACAAATTTTGTCTTTAAGCAGCAAAGGTATTTATTTCATGCAACATTGGGGAACTAACCGGTTTGCGCCAGACAAACTAGCTCCCAAGTTTTCAGTGAGAAGTCAGGTAATTTATACAGTTTTCATGAGAGGTTACAACATCTTTACATACATTTTCACTTAATTTTGACATCTAATTATCATATTCATAATAGGTGGGGTTTAGGTGGAGCTTGAGGCAGAGTCTTCTAGAATCGTCTTTTTGGGGAGACTTTTGTGTGGTCCTTCCGTTCTTCGGCTGGAGCTTGCAAAACTTCCTGACTCATGGCCTCTCATCTCCTTCAAATGCCCATCTTATCTTTATTTATGACTACTAGATTGCTCAGAGTACATTCCTCCTATCTCTTTAGTACCGTCAGCAGAACAGAACAGGCTGTGCCATCTCTGTTACAGAGCATCACCCAGAGCATGGTACCAAACCCATCCTGACTAATCCTTTAAGACCTTGCTCTGTTTCACCCCCAGATCTCTTTTCACAGGGCTGCAATTTGTATGTATAACCAGAATTACCCTGTTCCAGGTGCAGAATCTTAAACTTGCTCTGTTAAATTTCATACAGTTGGTGATTGCCCAGCTCTCTAGTGTATCCAGATCTCTCTGTAAGGCCTCTCTACCCTCAAGGGTACAAGACAGCTCCTCTTAATTTAGTGTCATTGGCAAACTTACTTAATGTACATTTGACTCTTGCATCAGGATCATTTATAAAAACATTAAAGGGCACTGTCCCTAAAATTGAGCCTTGGGGAACCCTACTGGTGATTGCCTGCTAGCCTGATGTAACCCCATTTACTATAACTCTCTGAGCCTGACCTGTCAGCCAACTGTCATCTCGCGATGTAAGTTTAAAAGTATTGTTGCTTCAACTGTAAGTATGCACAAAATTTTTAGCCAAGTGAAGTAGGGGTAAATCTGAGATACAGGGAAATTTAGAGACATGAGTTATCATTGTTATGTTTGTTAGAAAGACGCAGAAGGCCAAACCTAGTTTTATTAGAGAAAAAAAATCACCCAGTATCTCACTTTTTTAAAAAGATAACAATTTTCTTTTAATAATAAGCCACAAAAGTTGAAAAAATATCAAAAGCCAAGGCTTAGATTCAGTTTTTCTAGCATGTTCATTTGAATCAGGACTTCAGTTATTTTCACAGCTATTTTAATGTAAACTATTTTTTTCTTTAACTTGATGTGTTAAATTTCTGAATCTACATTTCTAAGCTTGCTATATTGAACTTCTAAGAAGTTTACTGCTTTCTTGTACCAGCCTAGGTGAAATTAATACAGCAGAAAATTGCACAAAAAGATTTCAATTCTCAAAGCTGAGATTCCTGTATTTGCATGATTTTCTAATAGGAGCTGATAGCTCTTCCCTTGATGTGGGCTTCTGGAAATCCATTAGGCCTTGTTTTCAAATGATGTATTTTCAACTCTAGATGTAAATGGATGGCTTTCATACAATTTGATTTTCAAATTAGTTGGGAGTTTGCAACATTAGGAAATACTCTGCAGTGGATAGAGTTGATATAATGTACACCAAATATAAACAAACCCAGACACTTTACAGAAAGGCCAGTGCTGTATCACAAGTTAGATGGGTTTCCCTAAAGCAGCTGGTGCAAATAAGTGGTGTAGATAGATATGTTACAGGTTGTGAAGTATTTTTCTTAAAATATCATCTTTTTCCCCTTCCTCACTTCCTTGTATTGTCATTTACCTTTTGTTTGTTTCTCACTCTTTTTTACGCTCTTCTCCTTTTAATATTTTTGACTAGCATTTTTAAATTTTAAATTACTAAATTTTGATTAATTTTTAAGATTTTTATTTTAATTTTGATTTTTCATTTTGGTAAACAAAATATAAGCCAAATAACATTGCAATTCCAATCAAACTTTGCAACAAATTTCAAACGAAGCAGAAACATCCAGACATTCACTTGGTGATAATTATTAAAGAATACTGAAATGAATTTACACTCAGAGTCTGGTTGAGTTTACTCACATCTCTTTAATTACACTGCTTAAGAGGGAAGCCAGCAAAACACTCATTTGGTTTTGTATTTTATGCCATAAATCCCATTATCTAAAGCTGAGAGTTGTGAACAGGGCACCTTGCAGAATACTTTCTCATCAACACAGTGTATTTCACTGCTGCCATCTGGCAAAAAGGACAGTTCTTCAACAGTTCTCCCAATTGCTTTTGAAATATTTAATAACCTTTTCTCTTTAACAGTATCACTAAAGATTTTGTTCATTTGGGGGTTAGCTAATTTATGTATAAGTTTTACAATGTGTTGTCTCTTAGCCAGTTGTAATTCATCCACACAAAAAGATTTTAGAAGACATTGCAAATTTAAAAATTTCTATTTTAAAACAAATATCCTTTGTATTAATAAACATTGTATTGCTATACAACATCTTACATATATTAAATGTAGTTAAGAAATGTTTTTGCCAATATTTATGCTTCTTATATTTTACTTTTAGACAGCAAATAAATTATTCAAGTCTATTCTGTAGACCTGATTCTGTCTTTAAATTCATATTTACTAAATCTACCCATTTTAATATTTTTAAAAATAGAAAAATATATTTGCAATACTTTTAAGCTCCTACATTTGTGGTCAAATAATGTGATGATGTGCTCTCGACCATCCTTCACCCCTACATAACCAGTATTTGAAAACTATACAAAACTGCCTATTTTTCCTGAACATTTATCTTACAACACTTAGGTCCATAGAATCTGAGGTGCTCTGGTGTTCATCTAAACACATTTTAGCTGAATGAAACACTCTAAAACACAGAAGTGGTGTTGGGCATTCTGCAGGCAGCAGAGGTCCAAGCCAAGCTGTAGCCTTGACCTCTGATTTAGACTCTTCAAAGGCCCCATCCATGTAAGGACACTATGTCTGAATTTCTTAAAAATGTGAAATCTTGTAATAAACACCTTTCTTAAACTAGGATACTGAATGAATTCACCAAACACCTAAGGCCTTGGGACAGACTGCTCTGGGACCCCAGGGCCACCATGAGAACATGCTGAAAGTAACCTTCTAAATTAAACTATTATTTATTTTTATATAGAAACAACAGCAAGGAGAGAATGGGAGGAAGGTTACAACAGCAAAATGTCATACCTCAATACCATGGCCTTTTCTTAGAGATATCAGTAGCCTCCAACCCCCTCCCTGACAGCAAGACTCCCCTCAGGACAGTGATATCATATGATTAAGGGAATAATTGATAAAATAAAATATATTGTTAAAAGTTTGACTTCAGGACAATTGAAAGAAATGAGTTGTTAATAGTTAATTCAAGATATAAGTATATCCTGCTAAGTGCTTCGTTAAGCACCAATAAATCCTTTGTCCAGAAGAACAACTTCAAAAGGAAGCACCCCCACAAGATAGATGAGCTGACTGGAAGTCCACCATGAGGAATGAGCTCAGCAAAAACTAGGGGAAAGAATTCCAGCAGGGGGAGATTGCGACCACCTACTCATGAAATCCCCCAGACCCAAAAAGAAGTTGAGACTGAACACACAAACTAATTAACATGAGAAGTGAGAGAATTATTTGACAAATAGGAAACTAAGTAATGAAGGAGTTAGGTAACTTGTAACCAATGAAGGCTGATGTCTTTGCATGCTAAACTGCATAAATAATGTAAAATTTTGACAATTGGCGAGCTAGGCATTTGTGGGTTACCACCTAGCTCCCTACTTTGCACAAACTAGGATAAAGGAATAGAAATACCTCGACTTGGTGTGTGAATTGGCACTGCTCACCAGGTAATGGGCCTGCCTGTGGGGTAACAGGTAAACACAGATCCCTCTGTGCACAGAGAGGGCCCAGCTGCTGGCCAGCACTAATCCTGAGCCAACTGTATAGCTGTATAACCTTGGTTACGCCCAAGCTGATAGCCTTGATGTCATTATACGACATGAAGACTGGAGTCAGGTTCTGTATGCATGGTTTAGAGTAGAGATGTTCCCTAAGGTTTTTGACCTAATAGTAAAAATCTGGTTTTATGTTGAACTTCTAGTCTTTTCAAACTTTGTTTTGTTTTTTGGGTTTGTCATTGCATATCTTATTAAACAGGTGTTTAATAAACTATGTAGTAGCTTATTAACATATGTTTAGTTTACTAAGAAGGTATACAGTGGTACATTTCAAAGTAATAATTTTCATTAAACTGAAGTTTTATAACAGTACTATATAAGTAACCTGTAATAATAATGGTTGCTTGTTAGATATAGCACATATAGTCACATAGCTCCTTGTGAAAAGTATATGCATTCTATTTGCATTCTTGACATAATGTGATATTAGATTAATAATCTACTGATTATTATTTTCTCTATATTCATTATATATAGCATATTATATAATGCATTTATCAATGAGCATTTAGAGATGTGCAATAAACTTAAAGCTGAACATGATGCTCTCTTTGCAGAAAGAGCTGCAAATGTCTGTAAACCCGTTAAAGTTACATTATCCTATGGCAAGCAGGTTGATGCTGAATCATGGAAGACTACTCTTTATCATATTGCTTGTGGAATTAGGTATGATTCTATTATGTGATATATTCTACTTTTTAGGTAGATCTGTGTCTGCAGATTGTTGCTGTGAACTTTAATGTCAGGATAATGTGTAATTTATCCCTTAGTCATTTATATCAACTGTTTTCAAGGCATCTTGTATATAATGAACTGGAGGTAACCAGTAGTGTTCTGGTTCTGGAGTGTAATTTTTTGCCTTATGAAGATACAGTTCCTAGAAATAAAAAGAACATAAGTGAGATGTTTTAGACAGACATTACTTGCATATTTTTCCCCACAAGTACTGCTGTTGCATTAAGAAGTAATTTGATAATAAATTTCCTCTATCAAATTGAATGTTAGTGCATGCAAACTAGATTGCATGGACTTGGGAAAGATGACTGTTGGCTGATGTGTCAGTTTATTTCAGAGAGTTAATGGTATGAGTATCTTTCACTTGAATGCATTTTTACTTGCATGAGAGGTACCCATAAAAAGGAGCATTGTGCATCTCCTGGTGACTAAAAATTGCTGTGGGGTGAATTTGGACAAAACACACCAGACACCCTAACAGTTAAAATTATCAAAACTGTAATTCTTAGAGATGTGTCATGGTTTAACCCCAGCTGGTAATTAAGTACCATACAGCCACTCACTCCCCCCTCACCCAAAGGGATGGTGAGAAGAATCAGAATGTGACCAATGCCCAGCCAGTCCCCCAAGCAACAATCTGCCTACCCCAGCCAACCCCCCAGGTTTATATACCAAGCATGACTACCCATGGTATGGAATACCTCTTTGGCTGGTTCAGGTCAGCTGACCCAGCTTGTGCCCCTCCAGCCTTTTCACTGGTAAGGCCTGAGAAACTGAACAGTCCCTGACTTCCTATAAACATTACCTAGCAACAACTGAAAACATCAGTGTGTTAACAACATTGTTCTCATATTATAGGACTGTACTGTGTTTTGGCTAGCTCCTAGTAAGATAATTAACTCTATCCCAGCTGAAACCAGGACAGTATCGCTGAAACCAGGACAGTATCCACCCCTTATTCCATACCATTTAAGTCATGCTACATTTTCCAATACATCATCACCTCTCCTGTCCTTTAATATAAATACAGAGATATCATCCCTCTAAAGTTCATTTAGTCCATGACTTTGGGCCCCACCTGTTATAACAGTCTTTCTGGGCAGGGAAGATGGTATGAGGTGTTGGATTGTTGCACGTCAAAGTCAGTCCTGATTCTATTACAACTGTGCTGATCTGGTTTCACCAAAGTCATTCTTCATTGGTGTGGCAGTTAAGGAGGAGTCAGGTACAAATCTTCAAATATAAAAGAGTAGAGATAGGTGCCAGAAGCTATCCAGTCTCTCTAGGGGCATGGGTTCAAATCCTACTGCTGCCACCAGTGACAACATATAATAATCCATAACAATTAACATCACTCAGTTTATTGGCTGGTTTCACCCAAAACCAAATCCCTTCAAGGAACACATCAAACTTACCCATCCTCCCACATCACCCACCAAGTACTCCCAGGTCCTTGAGCAAAAGCAATCCCACAAATTGGTTTGCATTTGCCTGAAGCAGGAATGACCCTGACTGTTTTCTCAAGCATATATTTAAGATGCACTACAGGAACTTTATCCCCTTCTACAGTATGTAAAAGCTTTGATTGGGCAGGACCAGCTCAGCTGGCAGCTCCTCTGGTATTAACTAACCAGGTAGCCTTTGCTAAATGTGTATCCCAATGTTTGAAGGTTCCACCACCCATTGCTTTCAGTGTAGTCTTTAACAGTCTGATACATCATTCTGTTTTCCCAGAGGCTGGTGCATGATAGGGAATGTGATATACTCACTTAATACCATACACTTTGGCCCAAGTGTCTATGAGATTGTTTTGAAAGCAAGTTCCATTGTCTGATTCTATTCTTTCTGAGGTACTGTGTTGCCATAAGACTTGCTTTTCAAGGCCCAAGACAGTGGTCTGGGCAGTGGTACTGGGCACGTTTCCAGCCATCTGGTGGTTGCTTCCATCATTGTAAGCACATGGCACTTGCCTTGGCAGATCTGTGGGAGTGTTATAGTCAATCTACCAAGCCTCCCTGTTGCAGCACTATCAAAACTAGCCAGCTGCAACAAGGCTTTTACTATCACATACCAGGTTAACTTCAATAAGTAGTTCCTGTGCCTTGCCCCAGCACAGCCACCAATCCCCCACAAGGCTGCAGAAGTTCATCTACTGCCCATGCTGTTTGTTCATCCTCTTCAGGCCAGTCCACCCTGCTTCTTGCCTCTACTGCATCTGGATTGCTCTTTCTCCAGGCTCCTCTTCCAGCCAGCCTCTGCTCATCCAGGCCCCCTTCTTCACTTCTCCCAGGACCTCTCCAACATCTAGGGTGCTCAATCTTTCCTCCCTCTACTTTCCCAGATCTCTCTTCATCCAGTAGTCTTCTTTCATACCCCTTAGAGCTATTTAACTACTTTGCAGGAACCAGCCACAGCTGCACATTATCCATGTCAGCCAACCCACTGCCCCTGAAGCCAGCCCACAGCTGTATATTATCAATGTTAATTAACCCAGCTTCATTGCTCTATAATTCCTCTACACCTCCCCATATTTATATTTCATCCATCATCCTCCAAACCACTTGGCTTGCTTAATTGCAGTGCATGTTTCACATTCATGGATTACCTGTGTAATAGTGTCCATGGTTAAGTCCACCCCTTGATCTCAGGCCGATCTATATGTTGCATTTCTTCCTTGATGACCTGAAGTGTCATGGGCCCACCGAGCTATAAATAATTCACCTTTATGTTGCCAATCCAAATCTACTTGAGCCACTTCAGTCTTGGCTGCTTTATCTACCTGCTGGTTGTTTAGATGTTCCTCAGTGGCCTGACTCTTGGGTACATGACGTACCTTTACAACCAGGTTCTCCAACCGAGTGACGACATCTTGCCATAATGCAGCAGCCCAGAAGGCAAATGTCATAATGCCAAATGTCCCTCATCTTCTTCCCCCAGTTTATATACTCAGAATAACATCATATGGTATGGAATACCTCTTTGGTTAGTTTGGGTCAGCTGTCCTAGCTATATCCCCTCCCAATTTCTTGTGCCACTCCAGCCCTCTTGCTGTCAAGGCCTGAGAAACCAAAAAGTCCTTGACTTAGTATAAACATTACCTAGCAACAACCAAAACCATCAGTGTCCTATCAACATTGTTCTTACATCAAATCCAAAACACGGCACTGCGCCAGCTACTGAGAAGAAAATTATCTCTGTCCCAGCTGAAACCAGGACAAACTGCAACCAGACAACTGTGGAGGCATATTCCTGTCCAAGGCAGACAGAAAACACTAGTGTGGATAAAGACTGAGTGGTTTTGGAAATACTCTTTAAGTACCAAACAGTATGTGCTGGTTTTGTTTTTATAAGCATAGCTTCTAGCAATACTTAATTTTCATAGCATCAGTTTACCATTACCTGATTTGAGTGCCAATTGCTCAGATCTTTCCCAGAATTGACTGTGCAATTAAAAAACAGTGGAGAAGGCTAAAGCAATCATGAAATTACACAGGGCATAAGCTGAAGTCCTGAAATGAGTTTCCAAAGGCCCCTTACTCAGGAAAAGTCAGACTTGGCAAACTAATTTTCTTTTACCAGAGGGCTTGCTGTGTTTGCTTTTCTGGGGGAACAGGCATGGACTGGGTTTGGATGCAATAGGAAAAAAATGTAGTCAGGGCAAGACTGACTGTGTAAAGATGCATACAGTAATTAACAATGTATCTTACAGATGGGTTATCCCTAAAGGTGATGCTTCCCTGCTTTTAGAGGAATTGACATAATATTACTGTATCTGAATACTGAAACTGAATCAGATTGTCCCAGTGGTGTAATTCAGGAAGTAATATTAGCCATTGTGGGAATTTCATCCCAAGATGTGACAGGAAGTATCTTAGTGGAATTACCCTGGTTTATGGAGTGTCCAGATGACTGAGCCAAGCGAAACTTTCAGGGGAGTTTGCACAACTGAGGAATCTCACTGAAGGCCAGAACAGGGATTTATCCAGGTACAGAAATTCCTGCCAGACCTTATTTGTATGTTCTTGGATGATCTATCAAGTTAGATACCTTCCTTCCCTGTCTTTCTGTGTGGCTCCTTCAGCAATTTGCTTTGAAATCTGCTTTAAGGTATGAGCAAACAAAAATTGCTTTGAAGTAATGCAGAGTTTGAGCTGTACCTTATCAGCTACTCCACTGGAAATGCCCATGGCATGGGAGAGTCTGAAGGGCCAAGGGTTCCAGGAAGGCTGGACATTCTTCAAGAAGGAAGTCTTAAAGATACAGGAGCAGGCCATCCCCATGTGCCAAAAGACAAACCGGTGGGGAAGAAGACCAGCCTGGCTGAAAAGAGAGCTTTGTCTGGAACTCGAGGGGTGGGGAAAGGAGAGTTTACCACCTTTGGAAGAAGGGGAAGGCAATGCAGGAGGACTATAAGGATGTTGCGAGGTTATGCAGGGCAAAGATTAGAGAGGCAAAAGCCCAGCTAGAAATCAGGCTGCCCACTGCTGTAAAAGATAAAAAATGTTTTTACAAATACATTAGAAATAAAAGGAGGGCCAAGGATAATCTCCATCATTTATTGGATGTGGGAGGGAACATTGCCACAAAGGCTGAGGAAAAGGCCGGGGTATTTAATGCCTTCTTTGCCTCAGTCTTCAATAGTAAGACCAGTTACCTTCAGGGTACTCAGCCCCCTGAGATGGAAGACAGGGATGAGGAGGAGCAGAATGAAGTCCCCACAGTGCAGGAGGAAATGGTTAGTGACCTGCTGCTCCACTTAGACATGCACAAGTCTGTGGGGCTGGATGGGATCGACAGTACTGAGGGAGCTGGTGGAAGAGCTTGCCAAGCCACTCTCCATCATTTATCAACAGTCCTGGATAACCGGGGAGGTCCCTGAAGACTGGAGGTTAGCTAATGTGATGCCCATCTACAAGAAGGGCAGGAAGGAGGATACAGGAAACTACAGGCCTGTCAGCCTGACCTTGGTGACTGGGAAGGTTATGGGGCAGATCATCCTGACCGCCATCACATGGTACGTGCAGGACAACTGGGAGATCAGGCTCAGCCAGCATGTGTTTATGAAAGGCAGGTCCTGCTTGATGAACCTGATCTCCTTCTATGAGAACATGACCTGCCTAGTGGATGAGGGAAAGGCCGTGGATATTGTCTACCTGGACCTTAGTAAAGCTTTTGACACCGTCTCCCACAGCATTCTCCTGGGGAAAACTGGATACTTTACACTGGGTAAAAAGCTGGCTGGACGGCTGAGCCCAAAGAGTGGTGGTGAATGGAGTTAAATCCAGCTGGCAGCTGGTCGCAAGTGGTGTTCCCCAGGGCTCAGTATTGAGGACAGTTCTGTTTAATATCTTTCTCAATGATCTTTATGAGAGCATTGAGTGCACCCTCAGGAAGTTTGCAGATGATATCAAGTTGGCA
Organism: Falco rusticolus; assembly: GCF_015220075.1. Classification (NCBI taxonomy): domain Eukaryota; kingdom Metazoa; phylum Chordata; class Aves; order Falconiformes; family Falconidae; genus Falco; species Falco rusticolus. The sequence continues at coordinate 21,468,105 of NC_051209.1, read as the reverse complement.
GGGGGGAGTGTTGATATGCTTGAGGGCAGGAAGGCTCTGCAGAGGGATCTGGACAGTCTGGACTGATGGACTGAGGCCAGATTTATGAGGTTCAACAAGGAGAAGTGCCAGGTCCTGCACTTGAGTCACAACAACCCCACTCAACACTACAGGCTTGGGGAAGAGTGTCTGGAAAGCTGCCTGGTGGAAAAGGACCTGGGGGTGCTGGTTGACAGCCAGCTGAGCATGAGGCAGCAGTGTGCCCAGGTGACCAAGAAGGCCAATAGCATCCTGGCTCATATCAGAAATAGTGTGGCCAGCAGGACTAGGGAAATGATTGTCCCTCTGTACTCAGCACTGGTGAGGCTGCACCTCGAATTCTGTGTTAAGTTTTGGGCCCCTCAGGTTCGGTTCCTCTTAGCATGTCTAAGGTTGCAGGTTGTGTTGCCTGGGGAACTACTGAGGAGCAGATTCTGTGCATATCAATGGCATTCCACCCTGGAAGTAGCAGCTGCAGATTTACCCTAAAATTTCCTTAATGTTATATCACTTTAGCCTTTTTTCCACGCATAGTGACACTTGGATTCATGGCTATGTGTCTCACTCTACATTGCATGAAACGTGATATTTCCCTGTATCACAATCTGAAATCGTCAGGTAGTTAGGGAGTAAATCTGAGATTTTCAAAAGAGCATGAAGAGCCATGGTGTCCAACTCTACTGAATTTCAAAGGAATCTAAATGTCACACTGTCAAGCTCTTTTGAAGATGCCCAGCTTTGCTTCAAAGGGTCCAGTCTGGTCTCCCTAAAAGTTGTTCTGCCGTTTCCTTCAATAGCAAAACAGATATGCTATTTGGCTAGTACTCTCCTAATGATGCCTGAGGCCCAGAGCTATGCAGATACTCTGGGTCTCAAGCTCCTGTCCCAGGTGCCCTCACCCTCACTATAATCAAGGATTTGCAGTGGAGGAAAAGTTTGCTGTGAAAAAGGTGATAGAGTACTCTTGTGGATGTAGGCTTATGCTCTACTAGGAGATACTGGATTAAATGATAGCTCTGTCACTGAATAACAGTGTGAATTACAATCTGTCTATTAAGGTGGTAGATGCAAACAGCTTTGCTTTCATGGTAGCAAGAAATGTTGCTTAAAATGTATTTGGGAACTTAACATTCCAGATTTGGTGGGGTTTTTAGGTTAAAGCAAGACATTTGCAGCAGGAGAAAACTGGCCAGGACAGGATATTGCTGAGGTATCCTTTGGAAGTTCAGTTAAGTACTAAAGGAACATTTTTTCTTTTGAAAAACCCAATGCTTCAATTTGGCCTGCACTTCATAATCAGTTATTATAAAACTCCACTTTTAAATTTATGCTATAAGAACCGAAGTGAGCAAATAATTTAGAGAAACACTGCCACTTCACTTTGATTCCTAAAAACAGAAAAGTGAGTGAGCACAGAGGGGTCTGTCCCCACTGCCCTGTCAGCCATCTTCACTCAGCACTACGGATTAATATATTTGATTCCCCCCCCAGTATTATTATGAAACCCACTGCCATGAATAGGCTTACAGTGTTGTAGCTTTTGCTCTGGTCAGCTTCTTGGTAGTTAGCAAGGATGGACACTCAGGAAGATACTTGAAGAAAATGGGGCACAACTCACCCACACCCACCCCTGAAATGCAACATGAAGCCAGCACAGGGAGAACGACTGCCCTGCAGCTGCCTGCAGTGCTCACCAGCAGGATGCTCCAGCTGGCACAAGTGGATGACCACTCCCTGGCAACATCCTCCTGCAGATCCAATTGCCATGTCTGATGCCACATTCAGTTCCAGTTTTTCCTCAATTAAAAGGGATGTGTAGTCTCACTGGGCAGGATCTGTCTCCTCTGTCAGCAAGCTGCATGCATGCTATGTGCTCTGGGTATGGAGACAAGCTGGGTTGCCTCCTGGCATGGCCCCTCTCTCTCTATTGATGGAGCTTACATCAAATATGAATATTTTAGATAGCTGAGTCTGGCCTCAGCTGAAATGTTTCTTTCCCCTTTTTCACTCTTCCTTCCCTCCCTTTGATGGCCCCAGTACATCACTCCACCACAGGGGGTCCAAACTGGGCAGTGCTGGCCCTGTGACAGCTCCTGCTGCTCTGCTCACTGCAAGTGTAGCACATTAAGGTCCTAGTTGCTTTGATAGTAAAGTAAGGTCAGACCACTAGAATTTCTGGTCATTTTGGGGTTTTGCCTCCCCAAAAGCAAGTGCTTCCCCTTTGTGGTGCCCATCATAGCAGGACTCCATGTTGCACTGCAGGTTCCTGCAGGGCATGAACTTCAGTTTGGATGCAGAAATGAATCTACAGCAAGACCTCAGACAAAGCCAGGCAGAGTGCTTCTCTCCTCCCAGGCAGGGTGGACATCTTTAGCCCCCGTCTCTGCTGCTCATCTTTGCTTTGCCTGTGTAACTTCCTAGCACACTTCTAGTGGGGATTGATTTTTCCTGGTTTTCAGGAAAATATGTGCTTGATTGTTGTGTAGGCATGGTAGGTTGACCTTGTCTGGCCGCCAGGTGCCCACCAAGCTGCTCTATCACTCCCCCTCCATCAACAGGACAGGGGAGAGAAAATATAACGAAAGTCTCATGGGTTGAGATAAGGACAGGGAGATCACCCAGCAATTGCCATCACAGGCAAAACAGACTTGACTCAGGGAAATTAATTTAATTTATTGGCAATAAAATCAGAGTAGGATAATGAGAAATAAGAACAAATCTTAAAACACCTTCCCTTCACCCTTCCCTTCTTCCCAGGCTTAACCTTACTCCTGAGTTTTCTACCTCCTCTCCCCCCAGCAGCACAGGGGGATGGGGAATGGGGGTTGCAGTCACTTCATTATGCCTTGTCTCTGCTGTTCCTTCCTACACACAGTCTTCCCCTGCTCCAGCATGGGGTCCCACCCACAGGAGCCAGTCCTCCATGAACTTCTACAATGTGGGTCCTTCCCATGGGCTGCAGTTCTTCATGAACTGCTCCAGCAGTGGTTCCTTTCCATGGGATGCAAGCCTTCAGGAACAGACTGCTCTAGTGTGGGTCTCCTGCAGAGTCTCAGGTCCTGCCAGAAAACCTGCTCCAGCATGGGCTCCTCTCTCCATGGGTCCACAGGTCCTGCCAGGAAGACTCTCCATAGGGTCACAACCTCCTTCATGTGCATCTGTTGGGGTCTGCAGCGGGCCTGCAGACAAGTTAGTTGACTTCAAAGACTTAGTCGTGTACCTTTAAGACAGCCACAAATTGTCAGGTATGTAAACAGGGTGTGAAGAATCGGAACTTAGAACCGCAGCATACGGGCACCTACAGCAACAGCAAATAGCAAGCAAGAAGAACACAAAAACCTATCAGGGTCTGACACCTGTATTGTCTAAGATATATAAATAGTTTGTATAAACAATAAAGGCCATGTTGTCTGAACCCAGCCACGCAGACATAGTGTTTTTTCAGTCCGCCTCGACTTGCGTCACCACATTTGGTGACTGTGATGTGCCGATGTGATCCCAGTAAAGGGTATCAAAAAGAGATTCTGAGACTGTGCCGATCTGACCCCGTTAAGGGGTGTCAGGAGCAGATACTGAGACTGTGACCAGCAGGTTGCTGGAGAGGTGGAGCCTGGTGAAACAGAGTAGCGCAGCGAGCGGCTGCAAGATCCTGGGAGAACGTGATACAGGTAAGGTGAGCCACCAGGGACAGCATAGGGAGTAACTTATCTAAAGAAGATACCATGGTGCTATCAATGTGGAAATTAGTATTAGAGAAGCGTGGAATTACTTTAGATGGGCTTCAGTTAAAAAATGTGTTATTGTGGGCCAAAATACATGGAGTGGAAATGTCCCCCGCGACTGCTCTTAGTGTGTCGACCTGGGACAATTTAGGATCAACACTGTCAGAAGCTCTGGAGAAAGGGGACAAAAAGGCGCCGGGGCTTTTGCTTACCTGGGGACTGCTTAGACATGTTGTAGGGGGCTTCAAGAATCCACAAGACACAAATGGGGGCTTGCAAAATCAGCAAAATGCGACTGGGGGCTTGCAGAGTCCGCAAGACGCAAGTGGGGGCTTAAAAAGTCAGCAAAATGCGAATGAGGGTACATCGTTCAAACCTCCCCTGTATCCCCCTCCAGAATACAGACAAGAGGATGAGGGGGTGGGGGAGGGGGAGAGTCTGTGCCCCTTACCAGGCGTCACTCCCCAATGCCCCGAATCCCCTAAATCTCTCCAACTGCATCAACTTATACTCGATACCGATTCCGAGGATGAGGACGACAAGCAGAAACCTCGGTGGACTGATCCCAGCCCCCCTGACTCCCCCCAACATTTGTGCCAGCACACACGCCTTCCTCCCTCGGCTCCGGCCCTGCCTGCACAGGATGGAAATGCCGAAAACCCGGATTCGGGTCCAGCTACGACAATGTTATCAGTCACAGGCAATGAAGAAGTTGGAGGTGGTAAAAATCCAGTTTCCAGTGGTACAGTAATGACGAGCGACCCTCAGCGATTTTGGCAGGCTGCAAGAGATGGAGCATTAAGAGATGGAAACTGGGATTTAGTAGAACTGATAGGCGGACCACTCCTTGATCTTCCTACTCCTTCCACCGATGCACTGCATGCATATCCTATTGTATTGGGAGATGCGGCTGCTGGTAATCCTCACGTTCACACACCATTTGCTTGGAAAGTAGTCCAGGACTTGCAAAAAACTGTTTCTCAGTACAGGGTGAATTCGCCACCTACAATGCAATTGCTGCATTTGCTAACCATGGGTGCTTTGACTCCTTTTGATAATTCTCAGCTGGCACAGATTATGTTCCAACCTGTGCAACTAGCTGTTTTCCATGCCACGTGGCAGACAGCTGCAGAACAGCAGGGGCTGCAGAATATAAACCTTCCACAAGATGATCCCCGGTTTGCTAATGGGCCTGATCTGTTGATGGGTCTTGGGCAGTATGCCAACCCTCAAGATCAGGCTCAGTGGCCCACCGTAGTATTAGATCAAGTAAAAAATATAGGCATGCAAGCAATATTGAAAACTGCACAATTAGCAGAGCCAAAACAGCGTTATACAGCAATTAAGCAAGATCCAAAAGAACCATTTTTGCCATTTGTGGAAAACTTGCAACATGCTATTGCCTCTCAAGTGTTTGACCCTCACCTGCGTGACATGCTAGTAAGGCAACTAGCCAAAGATAATGCTAATGCTGATTGTCAAAAAATAATAGAAGGATTACCAGGTGAACCCAGTTTAGAAGCGATGATATCAGCCTGTGCCAAGGTGGGCACCGTGGAACACAAACTAGCAGTAATGGCTGCTATGCAAATGAAATATTATTCTTGCGGTAAGTCAGGACATCGTAAACAGGACTGCCCCTCCAAAAGACAACACGCACCATGACCAAAACTGTCCTTGACGATAATTCCTTGTTTCTGCTGTGGAAGGCAAGGGAATTTTGCAAAACAATATCATTCTTGTTACGATAAAGAAGGATTTCACCTACCACGCCAGGGAAACGCTCACAAGAGCGCGAGGAGGCACGCGATGACACAAGTACCTCAGGTTGTCATACCAACCGTCCAGCCTTATGTGACCAATTATCAGGGAGGACCCAGGGATCAGCAGGGATGGATGTATACACCAGTGAATCAGTAACTCTAACCAACCATGGAGTGTTTAAGGTCCCTTTGAATGCTCAGGGGCCAATAGGTAAGGGCCTTAGTGCCTTACTAATAGGTCGATCTAGTACTACT